>NW_023994818.1:50000-105000 GCF_015586225.1 Lucilia sericata
GGTTGGTGAACAGTGTTGGAAAATGAACGAATAACATATCACATAAAGCGGGGAAAAAACGCTTAAATTTGATAAACGAGTACAATTTTTAATAATTTTAGTTAAATATTGAATATTTAGTTAAATGTAAAATATATTTATATAAATCATACAAATTTAATATTTTAGTGAACATAACATTTTTTTAATCCTTATATAACATATTTAATAATCTTATTTCAAATATTATATCAGATGTTTTATTTTTGTGAAATAAAATCATGAAAAGTAAATATTTAATTTAAATTTTTTATATTTTTATTAAAATTGTTTATTTAAATTTTCTGTTTATTTAGAATAAAAAAGATATTGAGAATTTTTTTACATTATTGTAAAAATAACTCATTAAAAAAATCATTAATTTTTGTTTTTTTAAATTTGACTTGAAATTACATATTATAATATTTTAAACCAAATTTATTAAATTTATCAAATATTTTCATGATTATCTCTAGCGAACGCTAGACGCTTAGTATAAATAATAATGAACAAATTGATAACACTTACAGAGGGCGAATTTTAACACAGGGTTGTTGTGGTTAAGTAGTATTGGTAAGCGTTTTTTGTTTATATATGGATATTTTTAGTGCAGTTCTTCACTAATATGTTTTGTAAATATACAAATCATTTTGCGACAACTTTCTCTTCTAAAATCCCTCTTCTTAATTACTTGTATTCCGTTTTTATGCAATATCGTTAAAAAGTTTAAACACACAGCTAAAAACTTAGCCGGCTTTAAAAATAATTTTAAACCGCATTCAAAATTTTGAATTCCACCGCCGGCGTCATTAATATTTATCGGCGTAGGTTTGTGTATGTGTGCAGTATATACAGAGATCCGCGCCGATTCGTCGCGGGTCTCTTATTGTTCTATAAGTGTTGCTGTTCCATTAGACCTGGTCCACACTAGGAAACTTTTGTTGAGAAACTTTCTCTTAATTCTCTTTTGAAGTTTCCTTAATGTCCACACATACAAACTTTTGTTTCAGAAACTACGTTTTAATTGCATTGATTCGTTGTTGTACGAATGAGAAGAATAACAAAACAAAACAAGTTTCCGAGTACGAGAAACTCCGTACCGCGAGAGAGATGAATGATATTCTTTCTCTTTCTCTCTCACGCAAAATCAAAAGTTTCCCAAAAAAAGTTTCCTAGTGTGGACCGGCAGTTACAAACAAAAACAAATTGTGAAATATGATCACAAAATAAGTTTTAAAAAACATCATATTTTAAACACTAGGATGATCAATTTATTATTTCTATACATGTTGTTATTGTTTTTCAAATAATCAGTTTTCAATCATATGTCGGGATCATTGTTGAATCATTTTTAAAGCCCTCAACTGATTAATCACTTTTAGGTCATCAGAAGGTGTCAAAAATGACTCAGTTTACTGGAAATATATTTGCTTTTTTATCTCTTTTCCGTTTTCATATAAATTCGTTAAAAATTTAAAAAAATATCGTATTTGAGAACTTAGTTGGCTTACAGTCGATTTTAAGCCGCTGCCGATATTTTTAGTGTCAGCCGCCGCCGCAGTTAATATTTGTCGGCGCAGGGCTCTGGGTATATATCACAGGAAAATATACACATATTTTGCGAATTGTCCATTGTAAATATTATTATCTGAAAAGTAAATTAATAAATTTTGAGAACAAAGCTAAAATGTCTGATAACGAAAAGAATATACCGGAAGGATGGGAAGTACGCACAAGCCGTTCAACGGGTAAGTTTTAACCAAAAAAGAAACACTCGATACTTTAAATAAAGATGAGCATCCCTTTAATGTTATTGCTATTTTTGCGTTTTACTCATACCATACCATTATTGATTTTCTTTTTAAAATTTGATATTTTATGTTTTCCTAGGCCTTACCTATTATTTAAACATATACACTAAAGAATCCCAATGGGATTTGCCCACAGAACCGGCCAAAAAAGAAATTACCTCTACGGGCCCGAATGAGGTAAGAGCATCCCATTTGCTGGTCAAACACAAAGGCAGTCGTCGTCCCTCGTCGTGGCGTGAAGAGAATATAACACGTACCAAAGATGAAGCTCGTCAAATATTGGAAGATTATCGTAAGAGGATTGAAAGTGGAGATGCCACGCTAGAAGAGTTGGCCCAACTGTACAGTGATTGCAGTTCAGCCAAACGTGGCGGTGATTTGGGAATGTTCGGTCGTGGTCAAATGCAAAAGCCGTTTGAAGAGGCCGCCTTCAGCTTAAAAGTTGGTCAATTATCTAAAATAGTAGATACTGAATCGGGACTGCATATTATTTTACGCACAGAATAAGTTTTATGCTACTATAGAGCGTGCTACTATAGAGCATCACCACTACTAAGAAGTCAAATCAAAACCACAAGCATTTTTAAAGTTTAAACATTGGAACGTCTCATTGGAAAAATCGATTTTGTTAATTCTCCAAAACAAAGTCCTTTTTTACTTTGTTGCCGTTCTAATTAACGTCTCTTAAAACCTAAAGTTTAATACAATTTTTAACTATATTTGAGAATTGATCATTATTATTATTTAACAATTTACTCCTTAAAACTTTGCATTTTGAAAGGAAAATGTTTCCGTTTGTTTTTTAAATAAAAACTATTATTTGTTTAATATATTTTTTTTCAGTTTGTTTTCCTATTTTTTATAAATTTTGGAAAAATAATAAAATTTTAAACTTAAAAACTAAACAAGTTTCTTCTGCAACAATTGAGCTCCATTGAATTTTTGTTTTTTCAACACAGCTGTATGAGGTTTAAGCAATTTTTTCACTTGTTTCAGTAAATCGTCGGAGTTGTTTTCCACAATATTGAGTAAAACAAAGCAGGCACGATTTATACTTAACCAGGACTTAAGAGTGTCTTCGTTGAGTTCTTGTATTAAAAAGTTACCAAAGGTTTCACTACTGCTATCCTGAGCCAAACGTTCTTTGTCGCTCTTAATGATTTTCTTTAAAACTATATGAAGTCCAGCCTCTTCAATGCCTAAAACGTTAACAGTGGAGACCTAAAAGATGGCAAAGTTAATAATTTAGTTTTATTTAATTAGTATTGTGTAGCCTTACCTGTTCTTCCTTTTCTTCGTTATCGGAATCCTCTTCCTGTTCGCCTTCTGCGGTTTCTTCATTATCCTCTTTAATAATGATTTTCTGAGCCTGTTTACGTTGCTTTGTTTTTAATTTGGTAGCTTCTGCTATAATTTTTTCAACATCTTGTGGTTTTTTTACTTTCTTATCCTTCGATTCCTCTTCAACACTAACCGACCAATCAGACTTGGCCACGATTTTAGCCAGAGCTGCAGCAGCATTGGCAAAATTTGTGGAGGTCACTATAACATAAAAATTATTAAAATTTTTAATCTTTGATTGGAGAATGACAAAAACTATTTACATTTCTTTAATATTTCCGCTGTAACCAAACCAATATGTTTATCCGATAACCAAAATTCTGGATTTTCTGATATAGCCGTGGCAATGGGTTCTTCGATTTGTTCAAAAATTTCTTTACGTCTCACCTCTTTATCCTTTTTACCATATTGTAGACCTTCTTCTATGGTGGCTATAAATGTGGGATGGAAACAGTTGGTATCGCCAGGTGAAACGAGCCATTCAATTACACGTCTACCCCACTGATTAGCCATAAGAGTTTGTAGTTCTGGGTGTATGGTATCGTATATAGCTTTTTTGGTTGCCTTTGTATCGTCCAATGCATTGAGAACGGCAATGGCGAAAATATGCCCATGTTCATGGGTGCATATCTTTACCAAGTGTTCTTTAATATTTTTAATTATAGCCTGAAATAAATATTAATAAATAAGTTAATTGGAAGGTCTTTAAAAGTTTGACTTCAACTGCTATAGAAATATTCTAGACTTAACACAGCTGAACTAAAATAGAACTAATACAGAAATAGAACTAAACTAGAATTAATCTAGAACTTGAATTGAACTAGAAATTAAGCTAGAAATGAACTAGAATTAAACTAGAACTGAACCAGAACTGAACTTAATCTACAATTGTACTAGAACTCAACTAGAAATGAAATGTAACTGATCCATAACATAACTAGAATAAAAATAGCTAATAAAAAATATCATATAATTTACTTACTCTTCTATTTTTAGGTGTTGATTTGTGGAAACATATAATGGCCGCTTGACAACCATCCTTAGTGGTCAACATGAGAGGAATGAGTGGAGCAAACATAGTCACTGTCTCCTCCACTTTATCCTCTTCCATTTCCTTAACATATTCCAACATAACAGCATGTACCAAGGAATTATCAACCAGTTGTTTATTGGAAACATGTTCTAAATTTGCCTTAACCGAACTTAAAATGGACGCCTTCATATTAGTAGTTTCCTTATAACAATCAGCCAGACATTTAACATTGTCATCCTTAGATTTTTTATACAAATCACCATAGAACTCTTGACGCATGTAAGCTTTTTGTTTGGCATTTGCTACACTAAGATAAACATGATCCAGAATTTTGCTAGATATATTGTGGCAGGCCAATTTTACAATGCTGCCTATGAATGAATCAACAAGTTTGGATTTTGTAACGGGCGAACCATATTTAAACATACGTAAAACACAAAAGTGTGCATATTTTGAAATGGACATTTCCACCGCAAAAGGCATTAAACGTTCCGATAGTTGTTCCCTTAGGGAGGGTGTAGCAAACTTAAGCATACATTGTATTATTCTGGCAGTGTCATGGGCCATTACCACTTTCTTGATGGTATCTCCTAAACTAAATAAATTGTATAATTTCTCTACTAACTCAGCTTTCTTTTCGGTTTTGCGACACTTTAACTTTTCATAGATCTGTTTGGCTTCTATGGATATTTCATAGGTGTTCTTGGATTGTTTACGTTTCAATTTTAAATCTTTTTTATCCTGTTTAAATTTACGCCAATCAGTTTTCTCTGGCTCACCATCAGTAGCATTCTTTTCGCCAAACTTAGGTTTGCCAGCAAATTTATTTCCTGGTCGGGGGGCAAACTTATTACCGGGTTTTCCAGCAAATTTGCTGTCACCTTTACCCTTGAATTTACTATCTTTACCTGCGCCACCTTTGGCTCCTGAAAACTTGGTGGGTTTACCAAATTTCTGTGTTTTGTTATCATTTTCACCTTGATTCTTTTCGAATTTGGGTGTTTTCTTTTTTAAGGGCTCTTCGCCATTGCTGTTTTTATCAGCGGCACGTTTTTTGGTATTTATCATATCGGTAAATTGTTAATAAATTTAATAATTTCTATAAAACTTTACTTTTTCTGTAACACGTGCGTTTCTTTTTTCAAAATGCAATACGAATTGTTTTCATTTGATATGTCAGTTAAGTACAGAGTTGTTAATTAAGACAGAGTTGTCATATCAAGTTCTCGTAGTAAGTAGAAAAACAGAGTGGCAGCTCTAACACTTTAAAATTGCAAAAACAAACGTTTATTTTATTGAAAACTGAATATCAAAAGGTCAATAAAACATGAATTTTACTAATCTCATGGAATTTTATCCAATGTTTTGTAAAACACTTGAGCATTGTGAAGTCAAAGCTTGTATCTCATTAAAAAAAAATGCCGCAACAACTCTGAAGTTTTGAGGTGCATTTAAAAGAAAAATAGTTTTTTTTCAGTTTTTGGTAAAATTTTGTAAAGGGATCGTAATGTACACAAAATATGCATTTCAGAAAGTTACAAAAATTTGCCGAAAATGTTAATAGATATTGAAAGTTCCAGAGGCTATTAAGTGTCTCGCAGCACTTGAATGCAAAATTTGAAAATTTACGTCATGGGATATACTTTAGTAAAACAATATTGTTACTTAAAATACATACATAGTTGAGTTTCTGCGCGCCCCTATAACATTACATACTTAAACCTGTACAACGCACATAAAGAAAACAACCCGACGAAAAATAAAACAAACCGCAACAGCTGTTTTATCAAAATAAACATTTTTTTTGGTGTGGTGAGTTTTTTTTGTTTACAAATATGTGTTTGTGCACGTGGAAAAGACGCAAAAACTCGTTT
Source organism: Lucilia sericata (assembly GCF_015586225.1). Classification (NCBI taxonomy): domain Eukaryota; kingdom Metazoa; phylum Arthropoda; class Insecta; order Diptera; family Calliphoridae; genus Lucilia; species Lucilia sericata. Next base: position 56,078 of record NW_023994818.1, read on the forward strand.
TCAATATTTACATTTTCAATATGTGTTTATGCACGTGGAAAAGATTCAAAAAAATTTATTTTCATGCTTTACTTTAAAAAAATTATTTTTGATCAATTAAAATATGTATACAAATGTGGAAAGGAACAAATCTGATAAAATAAAAATATATATGGGATTATATCGTTACAGAATGCCTTTTAATAAAAAACATTCAAAAAATAATACTATGGTCATATATAGAAAATAATATATAAATGCTATCGGACGATCTTGTGCACGATAAAAACCTATATAGAACTTTAAGTTGAAAGTGTAGAAATCAGATGGCACACATTTTTTTTCCGGATTTCATCGTTCTAGGGTGTGTACTACAACAACAAACTTTTTTTTTACAAAAAATGTTACTATGGCCGTATATATAAAATGATATATAACTGCTATCGAACGATCTTGTGCATGATAAAAACCTATATAGAACTTTAAGTTGGAAGTGTAGAAATCGGATGGCATACATCTTTTTCCGGATTTCATCGTTCTAGGGTGTGTACTACAACAACAAACTTTTTTTTTACAAAAAATGTTATTATGGAAGTATATATAAATTGATATATAACTGCTATCGGACGATCTTGTGCACGATAAAGACCTATATAGAACTTTAAGTTGGAAGTGTAGAAATCGGATGACATACATTTTATTCCGGATTTCATCGTTCTAGGGTGTGTACTACAACAACAAACTTTTTTTTTACAAAAAATGTTATTATGGAAGTATATATAAATTGATATATAACTGCTATCGGACGATCTTGTGCACGATAAAGACCTATATAGAACTTTAAGTTGGAAGTGTAGAAATCGGATGGCATAAATTTTTTTCCGGATTTCATCGTTCTAGGGTGTGTACTACAACAACAAACTTTTTTTTTTACAAAAAATGTTTTCATGGAAGTATATATATATTGATATATAACTGCTATCGGACGATCTTGTGCACGATAAAAACCTATATAAAAATTTAAGTTGGAAGTGTAGAAATCGGATGGCATACATTTTTTTCCGGATTTCATCGTTCTAGGGTGTGTACTACAACAACAAACTTTTTTTTTTACAAAAAATGTTATAATGGCCGTATATATAAATTGATATATAAGTGCTATCGGACGATCTTGTGCACAATAAAAACCTATATAGAACTTTAAGTTGGAAGTGTAGAAATCGGATGGCATACAATTTTTTCCGGATTTCATCGTTCTAGGGTGTGTACTACAACAACAAACTTTTTTTTACAAAAAATGTTATTATGGCCGTATATATAAATTGATATATAAGTGCTATCGGACGATCTTGTGCACGATAAAAACCTATATAGAACTTTAAGTTGGAAGTGTAGAAATCGTATGGCATACATTTTTTTCCGGATTTCATCGTTCAGGGTGTGTACTACAACAAAAAACTTTTTTTTACAAAAAATGTTATTATGGAAGTATATATAAATTGATATATAACTGCTATCGGATGATCTTGTGCACGATAAAAACCTATATAGAACTTTAAGTTGGAAGTGTAGAAATCGGATGACATACATTTTTTTCCGGATTTCATCGTTCTAGGGTGTGTACTACAACAACAAACTTTTTTTTTACAAAAAATGTTATTATGGCCGTATATATAAAATGATATATAACTGCTATCGGACGATCTTGTGCATGATAAAAACCTATATAGAACTTTAAGTTGGAAGTGTAGAAATCGGATGGCATACATTTTTTTCCGGATTTCATCGTTCTAGGGTGTGTACTACAACAACAAACTTTTTTTTTACAAAAAATGTTACTATAGCCGTATATATAAAATGATATATAACTGCTATCGGACGATCTTGTGCACGATAAAAAGCTATATAGAACTTTAAGTTGGAAGTGTAGAAATCGGATGGCATACATTTTTTTCCGGATTTCATCGTTCAGGGTGTGTACTACAACAAACGTTTTTTTACAAAAAATGTTATTATGGAAGTATATATAAATTGGTATATAACTGCTATCGGACGATCTTGTGCACGATAAAAACCTATATAGAACTTTAAGTTGGAAGTGTAGAAATCGGATGACATACATTTTTTTCCGGATTTCATCGTTCTAGGGTGTGTACTACAACAACAAACTTTTTTTTACAAAAAATGTTATTATGGAAGTATATATAAATTGATATATAACTGCTATCGGACGATCTTGTGCATGATAAAAACCTATATAGAACTTTAAGTTGGAAGTGTAGAAGTCGGATGGCATACATTATTTTCCGGATTTCATCGTTCTGGGGTGTGTACTACAACAACAAACTTTTTTTTTTACAAAAAATGTTATTATGGCTGTATATATAAATTGGTATATAACTGCTATCGGACGATCTTTTTCATCGTTCAGGGTGTGTACTACAACAACAAACTTTTTTTTACAAAAAATGTTACTATAGCCGTATATATAAATTGGTATATAACTGCTATCGGACGATCTTGTGCACGATAAAAACCTATATAGAACTTTAAGTTGGAAGTGTAGAAATCGGATGACATACATTTTTTTCCGGATTTCATCGTTCTAGGGTGTGTACTACAACAACAAACTTTTTTTTACAAAAAATGTTATTATGGAAGTATATATATATTGATATATAACTGCTATCGGACGATCTTGTGCATGATAAAAACCTATATAGAACTTTAAGTTGGAAGTGTAGAAATCGGATGAGAAACATTTTTTTCCAGATTTCATCGTTCTAGGGTGTGTACTACAACAACAAACTTTTTTTTACAAAAAATGTTACTATGGCCGTATATATAAATTGGTATATAACTGCTATCGGACGATCTTGTGCACGATAAAGACCTATATAGAACTTTAAGTTGGAAGTGTAGAAATCGGATGACATACATTTTTTTCCTGATTTCATCGTGCTAGGGTGTGTACTACAACAACAAACTTTTTTTTTACAAAAAATTTTATTATGGAAGTATATAGAAAATTATATATAACTGCTATCGGACGATCTTGTGCACGATAAAAACCTATATAGAACTTTAAGTTGGAAATATACAAATCGGATGGCATAATTTGTTTTGTGGATTTCATGGTTCTAGGGTGTGTACTACAGCAACAAACTTTTTTTACAAAAAATGTGACTATATCCGTATATAGAAAATTATATATAACTGCTATTGGAAGATCTTATGCACGATAAAAACATATATAGAACTTTAAGTTGGAAGTGTAGAAATCGGATGGCATAATCTGTTTGAGATTTTAGGTAGGGTCAACTGTGGACCGACCCTTACAAAATTCAACAGATAAATTTTGTTTCATATAAAAGTTGTTGTCAAATTTTATAGCTATTTTTTTAAGCCAGTTATGAGTGGTAGTAATTTCCCGAGGTGGACCTTATATCGGGGATAGGTTAAATTATGGACCGATCCCCTTAAATTTGACAAAACTATGTTGACTCCTTGTTTATGTGGAATTTCTTTGCTATATTGGTATTTTTATTACAATTATTGGAGTTAATATCTTTTTCTGAAGGGGAACTTATATGGGGGTAAGGTCAATTTTGATCCAACCCAGAAAGGTTTTGGATCATATAAATCTTGTAAAATAATTTCCTGATCCTCGAAAATTTGGCAAAAAGATTTTAGTTCCTATAAAACTTGTTTTTGTCGTTTTTCTTCGCTATACTGGAATATTGAAGCTCAATAATAAACTCCATCAACTAAAAATATTTTGGCAAATATTGGCTAAGATCCTAGTCTATACTTTTATGGATTCTAGACCAATATTTCGGTGTAAAAGTTCCTTGGCTCCCTGATGAGTTTATCGTACAGCGATATTGTCCATTTTCAATAACAAACTCAATCTTAGACTGTAATAAGATCCCAGCATATACTTTTATGGATATTAGACCAATATTTCAATGTGTTACAAACGGTGTAAAATGTTCCTTGACTCCCTGATGGGTTGTGTCTTCCAAGTGGTGATTTAGCGATCTTGAAAGTGACGGAACTAATAGGGAATCACATTGTTCGCCGGTCTCTGGTATGATTTTAGGTTGATAGTCATGCTGCACTTAAAGCATTAATATGTCATAGCTGTATTCTTGCATAGTCGTAGAATGAAGAAAAGATCTAAGTATTATTATGAGACCGTTTACAATAAGGCTGTGTTGGGTACCAGGACCCTGCAATATACACAAATGAGGTATCTGGCGAACTGATACGATGAGGCTCGAAACTTGTCCCATATGAACGGAACAAGAAGTTAAAGCCACCCCTTTTTCATTTTTTAGGTTGATCTCCGATGGATTCCGTGACTCTTTCAACCACTCATGGAATATAGAATGAATTGCACATTATATATGGCCGTTTTAAAAATACTTGATTCTAATGAAACCGAGATTATTATTGGGGTAGATGGTGTACACCAAGAACACTTGCACTGGCTATAAAACATTATTAAAATACATAAATTTTTCTTAGCACAAAATAAATATGTCTAGTAAATTGTTTTTGTTTCATTTGTTTACGTTTTTACAGAAACTCACCACACAACAATCAAAAACAGCTGTTAGGGTTTGCTGTTTTATCAAAAGGTTGTTTTATTAACGGGTATACCTGTACAAAGCCATGGTCAAAAAAAATTGATTTAAAAAATTTTTATTTTTATGTTAAAAAAAATTTAAATTTTTTAGTGGTCTCAAATTATATCAATACCTTTTAAGGCACTGGCACACGTTCAATATATATTGATCAATATGGATCAAAATTTCTATAAATTAATTGTCGCCAATAGTTGTGACCGCAATTGTCATACTTTAAAACGCATTTAATTTCGCTTTACATATGGCAACATCAAACCAAATACAACACTGTGCAAAAGAAAAAAAAGTAAAAAGAGCACAGAAAAAATCCACCATTTTTTCCAACAACATCGGCGTCTAAAAAAATTTCTAATTTCTGTGAAAATATATTGTAGAAAAACAGTAAAAATATAGAAAAACAAATTGAAATAATAAAAATAAAAGTGTATTTTTCAAATTTGAAAAAGAATTACACAAAAATTTATAAAAACTTCGCAAAATAATAAAAAAAGAAAATCCCTCGCAAATAGAATCCAGTAATTGTGTATTTTTTTTTTCATTCGGTGTTTTTTCTCTCGCTTAGTGGTGTCAAATAAGCAAAATGGTGGGTAAAATACATAAAAAGAAAATTTCCGAATATACGGAAGCTGCTGAAAATGAAGATAAACAAAGTGAACGAGGTGACGACGTTGAGGATGAAATGATACTGGATCATGTTGATCCAGCACCCAGCGGCAGTGAATCGGAAAATGGTGACATGGCCACTCATGATAACAACAAAAGCCTAGATTCCATCAAGTCAAATGATGACGATGCCGGCGTTGGTGACGTAGTAGGTACTGGTGGCTTAAACGATGATGATACCGACTTTCAGCTTTCCGATGCGGACGACAATGATGACCTCGATGATGAAAAAAATAAAAAGGCTAAAAAACGTAAGGCAAGTGGTTCTAAGAAGTCGGGTGATTATGAAAGTGATGATGAGCCTTTGAATGGCGGCACTCCAAAGAAGAAGAATCGTAAGGTAGCCGGCAAAGGTAAAGGCGGTAAGGGAAAAGCTAAAGCCAAGAAACCAGTCCATGATGACGAGGACGATGAAGACGGCGAAGAGGAGTATGAGGTTAAGGATATTATGGATCACAAAACCGAACGTGGTGTTTCCTATTTCCTAATAAGATGGAAGGGCTATACAAAAGATGATGATACTTGGGAACCGGAGGATACACTAAATTGTCCCGATATCATTGAAAGGTACAAGAAAAAGGTAAGTTCGCAACATAATATAGTACATAGCATAATTGTATCTATGCATCAGAAAAAGACACACAAAAAAAGAAAAGAAAGGCTGTTTTGTGGGAGGCAAAAAATTGACAAAGCTAAATGGAAGAAAGTGTGGTTAAAAACATGTAAACGAACCTCGAAAAAGAGTACAGTCGCTACACAATGATTGCCAAGTATTTACATTCTTTTTGCTTCAACAGGGTAGCCATGTTCAAAAGAGTTTAATGTTACGTGGGGAAAAATTTTATTGAAACTATTGTAGCGCAATACACACAAAATGAAAAAGGAGTATAAAATAAATGCAAAAAAAATTATAAGAAAAAGTAAAGAAATGCATAAAAGAATTATAGACAAACAAATTTTTCGGTTAATAATGTAGTTGGTAGAGATTTATTGAAGTGAGTTAAATATTAAAAAAAAAAAAATAATATTTTTAAACGAATATCTAGCAACATGGTAAAAAGGGTAATTTTACTGTTAAATGTTTATAAAAATATGTATTCTTCAAGAAGTAATAATTTTATTCTACATAAATAAAATTAAAAACATTGTACAAAAACTGTCTGCGGAAAACAAAAGTGCGAAGTATTCAAACACTGTATTTTATACCCACCCCTTTGGTGAATGAATGAATGCAGTTTTATCTAATTATAGTATATATACCGGTTTTTACAAATTTTTATTATTTTGTATAAAAATCTAATGCTAAGGAACGTGTTAGGTGCTAATACTAATTGTAGGTGTTTGCGTTTACCGGTGGCTGGCGTTTTATCTATGCGTAATTTTTTTATGATCTTTTAAAAATGTTATAGATATTTTTTTTGTTTAACGGCCCGCCATATTTGTTTTTCGTCGTGCAATAGGCAAATTTCCATATATTGATACTCTTTAGAGTAAAAATAGTGTATTGACATGAATATAGAGGGAATGGAATAGGGAATTGAATATATATGTACTTCTGTAGCCATATCTATTTTAAAGATAATATGAAACAGACATGGAAAATTCAGTATTTTAGTACCTTTTGATATCGAAAAATACCGCAGCACCCCCACGACATTTTCGGTGCATTTTCTAACTTATAAACATTTGAATATTAGCTCATATAGTAGTAAATAAATCAGTCTATAGTCTAAACTATAGCGAAGTCTATAGTCTAGTCTATAGTCTAGTCTATAGTCTAGTCTATAGTCTAGTCTATAGTCTAGTCTATAGTTTAGTCTATAGTTTAGTCTATAGTCTAGTCTATAGTCTAGTCTATAGTCCAGTCTATAGTCCAGTCTATAGTCTAGTCTATAGTCTAGTCTATAGTCTAGTCTATAGTCTAGTCTATAGTCTAGTCTATAGTCTAGTCTATAGTCTAGTCTATAGTCTAGTCTATAGTCTAGTCTATAGTCTAGTCTATAGTCTAGTCTATAGTCTAGTCTATAGTCTAGTCTATAGTCTAGTCTATAGTCCAGTCTATAATCTAGTCTATAGTCTAGTCTATAGTCTAATCTAGTCTATAGTCTAGTCTATAGTCTAGTCTATAGTCTAGTCTAGTCTAGTCTAGTCTAGTCTAGTCTAGTCTATAGTCTAGTCTAGTCTATAGTCTAGTCTATAGTCTATAGTCTAGTCTATAGTCTAGTCTATAGTCTAGTCTAGTCTAGTCTATAGTCTAGTCTATAGTCTAGTCTATAGTCTAGTCTATAGTCTAGTCTATAGTCTAGTCTATAGTCTAGTCTATAGTCTAGTCTATAGTCTAGTCTATAGTCTAGTCTATAGTCTAGTCTATAGTCTAGTCTATAGTCTAGTCTATAGTCTAGTCTATAGTCTAGTCTATAGTCTAGTCTATAGTCTAGTCTATAGTCTAGTCTATAGTCTAGTCTATAGTCTCTAGTCTATAGTCTATCTATAGTCTAGTCTATAGTCTAGTCTATAGTCTAGTCTATAGTCTAGTCTATAGTCTAGTCTATAGTCTAGTCTATAGTCTAGTCTATAGTCTAGTCTATAGTCTAGTCTATAGTCTAGTCTATAATCTAGTCTATAGTCTAGTCTATAGTCTAATCTAGTCTATAGTCTAGTCTATAGTCTAGTCTAGTCTATAGTCTAGTCTATAGTCTAGTCTAGTCTATAGTCTAGTCTATAGTCTAGTCTATAGTCTAGTCTATAGTCTAGTCTATAGTCTAGTCTATAGTCTAGTCTATAGTCTAGTCTATAGTCTAGTCTATAGTCTAGTCTATAGTCTAGTCTATAGTCTAGTCTATAGTCTAGTCTATAGTCTAGTCTATAGTCTAGTCTATAGTCTAGTCTATAGTCTAGTCTATAGTCTAGTCTATAGTCTAGTCTATAGTCTAGTCTATAGTCTAGTCTATAGTCTAGTCTATAGTCTAGTCTATAGTCTAGTCTATAGTCTAGTCTATAGTCTAGTCTATAGTCTAGTCTATAGTCTAGTCTATAGTCTAGTCTATAGTCTAGTCTATAGTCTAGTCTATAGTCTAGTCTATAGTCTAGTCTATAGTCTAGTCTATAGTCTAGTCTATAGTCTAGTCTATAGTCTAGTCTATAGTCTAGTCTATAGTCTAGTCTATAGTCTAGTCTATAGTCTAGTCTATAGTCTAGTCTATAGTCTAGTCTATAGTCTAGTCTATAGTCTAGTCTATAGTCTAGTCTATAGTCTAGTCTATAGTCTAGTCTATAGTCTAGTCTATAGTCTAGTCTATAGTCTAGTCTATAGTCTAGTCTATAGTCTAGTCTATAGTCTAGTCTATAGTCTAGTCTATAGTCTAGTCTATAGTCTAGTCTATAGTCTAGTCTATTGTCTAGTCTATTGTCTAGTCTATAGTCTAGTCTATAGTCTAGTCTATAGTCTAGTCTATAGTCTAGTCTATAGTCTAGTCTATAGTCTAGTCTATAGTCTAGCCTATAGTCTAGTCTATAGTCTAGTCTATAGTCTAGTCTATAGTCTAGTCTGTAGTCTAGTCTGTAGTCTAGTCTATAGTCTAGTCTATAGTCTAGTCTATAGTCTAGTCTATAGTCTAGTCTATAGTCTAGTCTATAGTCTAGTCTAGTCTATAGTCTAGTCTAGTCTAGTCTAGTCTAGTCTAGTCTAGTCTAGTCTAGTCTAGTCTAGTCTAGTCTAGTCTGTCTAGTCTAGTCTAGTCTAGTCTATAGTCTAGTCTATAGTCTAGTCTAGTCTATAGTCTATAGTCTAGTCTATAGTCTAGTCTATAGTCTAGTCTATAGTCTAGTCTATAGTCTAGTCTATAGTCTAGTCTATAGTCTAGTCTATAGTCTAGTCTATAGGTCTAGGTCTATAGTCTAGTCTATAGTCTAGTCTATAGTCTAGTCTAGTCTATAGTCTAGTCTATAGTCTAGTCTATAGTCTAGTCTATAGTCTAGTCTATAGTCTAGTCTATAGTCTAGTCTATAGTCTAGTCTATAGTCTAGTCTATAGTCTAGTCTATAGTCTAGTCTATAGTCTAGTCTATAGTCTAGTCTATAGTCTAGTCTATAGTCTAGTCTATAGTCTAGTCTATAGTCTAGTCTATAGTCTAGTCTATAGTCTAGTCTATAGTCTAGTCTATAGTCTAGTCTATAGTCTAGTCTATAGTCTAGTCTATATAGTCTAGTCTATAGTCTAGTCTATAGTCTAGTCTATAGTCTAGTCTATAGTCTAGTCTATAGTCTAGTCTATAGTCTAGTCTATAGTCTAGTCTATAGTCTCTCTAGTCTAGTCTATAGTCTCTAGTCTATAGTCTAGTCTATAGTCTAGTCTATAGTCTAGTCTATAGTCTAGTCTATAGTCTAGTCTATAATCTAGTCTATAGTCTAGTCTATAGTCTAATCTAGTCTATAGTCTAGTCTATAGTCTAGTCTAGTCTATAGTCTAGTCTATAGTCTAGTCTAGTCTATAGTCTAGTCTATAGTCTAGTCTAGTCTATAGTCTAGTCTATAGTCTAGTCTATAGTCTAGTCTATAGTCTAGTCTATAGTCTAGTCTATAGTCTAGTCTATAGTCTAGTCTATAGTCTAGTCTAGTCTATAGTCTAGTCTATAGTCTAGTCTATAGTCTAGTCTATAGTCTAGTCTATAGTCTAGTCTATAGTCTAGTCTATAGTCTAGTCTATAGTCTAGTCTATAGTCTAGTCTATAGTCTAGTCTATAGTCTAGTCTATAGTCTAGTCTATAGTCTAGTCTATAGTCTAGTCTATAGTCTAGTCTATAGTCTAGTCTATAGTCTAGTCTATAGTCTAGTCTATAGTCTAGTCTATAGTCTAGTCTATAGTCTAGTCTATAGTCTAGTCTATAGTCTAGTCTATAGTCTAGTCTATAGTCTAGTCTATAGTCTAGTCTATAGTCTAGTCTATAGTCTAGTCTATAGTCTAGTCTATAGTCTAGTCTATAGTCTAGTCTATAGTCTAGTCTATAGTCTAGTCTATAGTCTAGTCTATAGTCTAGTCTATAGTCTAGTCTATAGTCTAGTCTATAGTCTAGTCTATAGTCTAGTCTATAGTCTAGTCTATAGTCTAGTCTATAGTCTAGTCTATAGTCTAGTCTATAGTCTAGTCTATAGTCTAGTCTATAGTCTAGTCTATAGTCTAGTCTATAGTCTAGTCTATAGTCTAGTCTATAGTCTAGTCTATAGTCTAGTCTATAGTCTAGTCTATAGTCTAGTCTATAGTCTAGTCTATTGTCTAGTCTATTGTCTAGTCTATAGTCTAGTCTATAGTCTAGTCTATAGTCTAGTCTATAGTCTAGTCTATAGTCTAGTCTATAGTCTAGTCTATAGTCTAGCCTATAGTCTAGTCTATAGTCTAGTCTATAGTCTAGTCTATAGTCTAGTCTGTAGTCTAGTCTGTAGTCTAGTCTATAGTCTAGTCTATAGTCTAGTCTATAGTCTAGTCTATAGTCTAGTCTATAGTCTAGTCTATAGTCTAGTCTAGTCTATAGTCTAGTCTAGTCTAGTCTAGTCTAGTCTAGTCTAGTCTAGTCTAGTCTAGTCTATAGTCTAGTCTAGTCTATAGTCTAGTCTAGTCTATAGTCTAGTCTATAGTCTAGTCTAGACTATAGTCTAGTCTATAGTCTAGTCTATAGTCTAGTCTATAGTCTAGTCTATAGTCTAGTCTATAGTCTAGTCTATAGTCTAGTCTATAGTCTAGTCTAGCCTATAGTCTAGTCTATAGTCTAGTCTATAGTCTAGTCTATAGTCTAGTCTATAGTGAAGTCTATAGTTTAGTCTATAGTGTAGTCTATAGCCTAGTCTAGTAAAATTAAAAGTACCATTTTTAATGTTGTTTTGTAACTTTTTAAAATACGATTTGCCATGCCTGGTTCCCTCTATAAATATATTTATGTATATTTTTGTATATATCCAATTAACATACCATATTAAAAATCAAGTTTCTTATATATTTTTTAGTATCACTGTTTAATTGAAAGCTTAAAATTAAATTAAACTGCGCACTTCTTAATAAAATTAAGAAGAACGAGAATCTTTATAACATGATCTTTGAGTACGACTCTTAAGTATGTCACCATCTTTATACTCGAAATTGGGATAAATTATTAATTACTGTATTCACTGGGCACTGTAATTGTTATCCTTGGAAGAATACTTAGATTGTCGCACTATTACTTCTGTAGAAATGTCTAATTGTCACGAGACAAGAAATCTAAATAAACTTTTGATTGCGCCATACAGTGTCCATGTCAATCATTGACTTATAGTTAATTTTTCTTTCACTCTCTATTAATCATCTACCTCTTTTTATATCGTATCCTATTGCAGGACATATTTTGGATGAGTTTTTCTCTTTTGCCTTGGAATGAGAGAGACATTATTAGACATAGAATCTGTTAATCTATTCCAACTTTGGTAGCTGTTTCAGATAAACTTTCGCTTTTCTTTACTTAACATTAATGCACTTTTGAATAGGAAATGAGATAAGCATACCACAGATTATTCGAAGAAAGGTAAAAAAGTTTAAGAGTAAGACTATAGATCACCTTATCTGATACTACCCTAGATTACAGAGGCGCAGATTAAAATAACTTGAAGATAGTTTAAACGACTAGATTATATAGTTAGCTGTGAACTAGGTAACCACTTTTGCTTTATCGGGAGAGTAATTTAGACTTTTTTGTTGACAAAATGAACACAGGATATTCTTATCCAATTAAAATTAATCAACTTTCTGTCTTCAAAAAATTTCTTAGCAAAAATCATCACCGAAAAAAGGTTCACCAGCCAAAAAGAAAGGTGGCAAAGCAGCCGGTAAGAATAAGAAAGCTAAGGATGAAGACGAAGAACAAGAATGGGAAGTAGAAAAAATCATCGATTATGCCGAAGAAAAGAAGGGACGCGTTTTTCGCATACGCTGGAAGGGTTTCGGACCCAAAAATGACACCTGGGAACCTGAAGAGAATTTAAATTGTAGCGATATAATCCAAAAGTTCTTAGCAAAAATGAAACTCCAGGAGAATGTTTCATTCAAAGAACTGCGCGAAGAGCCAAAGAAAACCAAACGTTTGGTTAATGAAACGGCACCGCGCACCAACATCAATAATCCGATTGGTCGCAAGTCGAAGAGATCGGTTACAAAGAAAAGGTAAGGTAAATATTACCAATATGCCCAAAAAAGTTGAGACGGAAAAGGCAACGATTTTTATTAAACAATATCTCTTTGTCGCTTGCAGAGTTTTCTATGGCGATATGGAAGATTAAAATGGAATTATGTGTGTATTATAACAAAAACAAAAATACCAGCAAATATTGGAGATGTTTTATTTTTTATTATAAAAGAAAACAATAATAATGCACATTTATATAAATACGAATTAAGAAACATCCCTCTTTAACCCAATCCCCTCTCCTTTTTCCATTCCCCTTTTTTTTTTTTAAAAAAAAAACAAATTTATATAGATTTATATATTTAAGTGCGGTTTTTTTGTTTTAAATTCTTTTTGTTTTTTTAAAAAACACTGATTTTTATTTCTCAAATACGGTGTTATTATATAAATACATATTTATTTGTTTAAGTGTGAGTAGAAAGAACATTAAATAGTGAGTGTAAATTCAACATTAAAATGTTAAACTTTAATGGTTGATTTAAACATTTATTTTTAACTGTATTATTTTGATAACAAGAAAAAACTCTTTTTTTTTAAATTATTTTAATATTTATTGCCTTAGAGCAATATTAATTTTACCTTTTCTTATTTTGGTAAAACTTTCCTTTACATTTTTTAAACTATAACTTTTAAAACAAATTTTAAATCATGTGTGTTTTTTTAAATTATTTCACAAAATAAGAAAGAAGAAGAAGAAACTTAAACTTATCAAACAAAGAAAAAAAATTACAAAATGAAAAATGGTAAAAATATTTAAAAACAACAACAACATATTTTTGCATGGAATTTTGCAAAATTGTAGTATAGCTCTATAAGAAGTTTCTTTTTAAAACAAATGATTTAAAATAAAACAAAACATACTTATAAATAAATATATATATAAATAAAAATTAAACTCAAAACTCCAGAAATATAAATAATGAAATATAATTATTCAAAGAAATACAAACAAATAATAATATTAAAACAAAAAAACAAAAAAGATTAAAAGAAAAACTTATTTTTTAGCAATAAACAAACAACTAGTTTTAAAGTGAAAAACAAAAAAAGTTTTACTCTTAATAAATCTTTGAAAGAATTATTTAGTTTTCTTTACTTCCAACGATTATTTAAATAGAAAACCACGATATTTTTATAAAAGTTTAAAAGTAATTTTTTTATTTAAAAACAAATTAGGTTTTAATTTATAAACAATTTTTTTTTATTTATTATAAATTAAAAGAAAAAAATTCGAAATATTTCAAGAAAAATAGAATAAGTTTTTAAAGTTTAATGTTTATTAAGAAAAGTATTCAAAATTTATTAAAAATTTAAAAAAAACAAATTTTTAACAAAATTTTAACTAAAATTTCGAATTCAAAATTTGAATTAAAATTTAAAATTTACAAAAACTTTCAATCCAAATTTCTGTAAAGAATTCGAATATCAATTCCTTACAAAAATTTTGAATTTTTTTCCAAATTTTAGTATTTTTTAAAAATATTGATTTTTTTTTCCAAAATTTAGTATTTTTTAAAAATTTTGAATTTTTACAAAAATTTAATTTTTACGGAATTCTAGAATTTTTACAAAAAATTCGAATATTTAACATAATTTTGTAAATTAAATAAATTGTTTACCAAAATTTTGACTTTTCACAAAAATTTAAATTTTTGCTAAAATTCGATTTTTTGCGAAAATTTTAAATTTTTACAGAAATTTTAAAAAATCTAAAACAAAATTTTTAATTTTTACCAAAGTATTGCTCACTTAATTTTTTGTTAAAATTTAAAATTTTTCGCAAAATTTTAAAAATTCACTTTTATAAAAATTTTCACAAAAATTTCAATTTGATTTTATTAAAATTTAAAATTTTCACTTAAATGACAAATTAATAAAAAATTTCCACTGAAATATAAAAATTTTGAATTTTTCTTAATTCTTTTTTCAAAAATTTTAAAAAATTAAGAAAAATTTCGAATTTACTTTTTTCAAATTGAAATGATACTCGAAACTTCAAATTTAAAAAAAAAAAAAATAAATTTTATTATAATTTAAAATGTTTATGTCAAATTTTTACAAAAATTTCAAAATTTTCACTGAAATGTAAAAATTTAAATACAAATTTCGAATTTTTCTTAAATTTTTTTCTAAAAATTTTGAAAAAATTAACATAAATTTCAAATATACTTTTTTCAAATTGAAATGCTCTATAGTTTCGAAAATTATACTATGTTTTCGATGTTTTCTCTTTTAATTAAAAAAAATTTTGTATTTATTTTAAAAATGTTAACCGTATTTAAATAACTTCTCATTTTGAAACCGCCGATTTGAAATTAAAATATTACAAATATTGGAAATTTTGATGCAGTTTGAGGACCCAAAAACAGACAACCATATAATGAAATAAAATAATAGATTCAAACAAAATAGTTCAACTCTAAACCTTTCGTTCCAAAACTTAAGTTAAAAACACACAACTATGTCTTTAAATAAATTTCATTCGTACTCTTTTTTTGTTTATTACAGTGATGATGATTATGATTCGATACTTCCCGAAGATTCCGGTTTCGATACACAAGATGATTCTCTATCATCCCGGGGACGTAATACAACAGCAGTAGATGAGTCATTTTTGCGAATGATGTTAAGTCTCATGAAGGATGTGCCGTTGAGTGTCAAGAATAAGTTTCAAGCCGATATGTTTGCCGCCATTTATAGGATTCGTGGGCAATATTTACTGGAATAAATAACGCTCGCCACTTTGAAAAGGAATCATTTTTATTTCTTGTTTTAATTTTTAACTATATTTTACACATATATTTTTTTGTTTGTTTTAAATCCATCATCACAGTTTGCTAACCCTTCAATTCATTTATTAAGGCTATAATTATTAGATTTGCCATTATTTTAAGTTCAAATTGTTTAATATTTTTTAAATTAATTTTCACAAATATACATAAAAGACATTAATTTATTTTAAAAAACTTTTGCCTGCAACTTTTAACACCGGCAGCTAGTTGAAAAAACAGCGGCAGTTACTCGAATCGAAAATAAACATATTCGAACCGCTTCCGAAAGTAACTTCCCGTTTTATATAATGAGAGTAATGGAGATTTTGAATTGAAAATTATCTTTTGTTTTAAAAATTTAATTTTCTTTCTTTTTTTTTCTCTTTAAAGCATTCATTTTTAAGAGGGTTAAAAAACTACAATACAATTTGCAATAAATATTAATAATAATTCAGTATAATTTAGTTGAAATAACAACAATTAAAGTAAATATTAAAAAAATATAAATAAAAAAGGCTATGCGAAAACGGTTCAAAATATCAAAACCGACCCACGTGTATTAGTTATTAAGTGCAAACAAATTGAATCGAATTGAACGAATATTTATCTATAAAAATTTCATTTCAAATAATAAATTTCGAAAATATTCATAATTTTTAACGGAAAATTAAAAAGTTGTTTTTATTTTGGGAGAAAGGGATGTTAATAAAAAAAGGAGCACCTGTGGAAAGGCAGGAGTCCTCCAACCTTTGTTGTCGAATTGAAAATTCCTTCGTCATTCTATTAAGATTTCAATGTACAATTTTCGAGGATTTTAACAAAATCTTAGCATTTCGTTACTGTTAAAATCAAACAACTCAGTTTTTCATTTCATTAAGTGTACATTACAACTCAAACTAGATAAATTTCTTTTAGATTTATTTTAAAAATTTCTAAATATCGCATTAACAATATGATGATAACTTAAAGGCCGGGCTGAATACCGAAACCAGGACCTTTGGGTTCCTCTGTCAAAGAGGTGGGTTCACCCTTAGGTTCACTGGCGAAACGGCCATTACGGGGACCAGGAGGAGAGATACGATCAGCCTTGCAGTCAGCCAAAATAGCTTGCATATCTTTAGCGGTTAAATCTTCCTAAAAAGGATAAAACAAATTACCCATGTTAATCATAATATAAATAAATATTAAAAATAACTAACAACTCACATAATAATCATCGTTAATAGCTACCATGGGAGCATTAACACAAGCACCCAAGCATTCTACTTCGGAAATGGTGAATTTCATATCCTTGGTTGTCTCACCAACACCAATGTTTAAGGTTTTCTGTAATTAAAACAAAATTTGTAAAATTTCCTTTATTTCTAAAATTGAGTCATTTTTTACCTTGCATGTTTCTAGGATTTCATCGGAGCCCCTCAACCAGCAGGGTGTGGTGGTGCATACTTGAATGTGGTATTTACCGGTAGGTTTACGCATAAACATGGTATAGAAAGTGGCTACTTCATAGACACGCATATTGGGCAATTCCAAAATTTCGGCTACCTTGTGCATGGCCGAAATGGGCAACCAACCGTATTGACGTTGAGCCAAATCCAATAAGGGAATCATGGCACCACGTTTGTGTCCTTCGGGGTAGATGCTTAAAATAGCTTCAACACGCTAGAATAGAAAAAAATGGAAAGTAATCTAATTCAAAATATCTGGTTATCTGTGGTTTTTATGGAAATATCAAATTCATTCAATTTTATTCACACCACTAATGGAAATAATAATATTTCCATACAAGTCACAATAGAACAAACTATAGAACAACAAAAGTTTTTCTTTAGGAGCGAATTGCCATATAAAACATAACACATTTTGGAGATTTCGATTGAAATCGAATGCCGTATTTAGCTTTTCGATTGGCAATGAACATTCAAATTTAATCATGTCACAGTTTGATGTTCCTCTGAGCAGAGATTTTTGCAGAATCCCTAGGACAAAGATCATAACAAGTCTGCTCATAGGATTTCCTCATAAACAATAGTAAAATACACAGATTTTTGCAGATGTGTGCAGAATACGTCTGCTCATAGGATTTGGCGTTAATGTTCGAGCACAACTATTCCTTAAGGTCCTCTACTGTTCAACTGCCACAAGATAGTATGCACTAAACTTTTAAGAATTAGATCACTTTCTGCCTTAAATATCCATTCTAAAATCTCCGGATTAGTTTTAGTTGTTACACTTGTTTTCCTTATGCAAACATTTACCAATTGTTGGTTACTCTTTTTATCATCTTTACTCACCTTCTTATTCTCTGGTGTGAATTCGAATGGTATGTCTGGATTGTCTTCGGGAGTATCACGGTGTACAAACAAATTATCACTGCGATTTACGGCCGAACTGGCAATGGTACGCAAACTGCCGCGCTAAAATAGTTTCAAACAAATAGTTAATTGCATATTTCCAATATTTTTATATATAAATTCCGACTTTTTGCTTTATTTAAAATTACATAACCTTGCAAATTGTTGATGCGGCCATTTGTTTTTACTATTCTTCGGTTAAATTATTACTTACCACATATTGCAAGGTTTTTGTTGCACAATTGGCAAGCATTTTTCTATATTATTTAAACAAATTGCCTTTTAAAATGTTTTTTTAAAAAGGAAAAAAGAAAATTTTTTCCCACTGGCACAGTCTTACACAAAACACCAGACAAAACGATTTTATTTTACGAATTGTCAAAATTGACAACAAACAGCTGACGACAAATGTTTATTTATTTGTTGACAGCTTTGGTGAAGGGTTGTATTAAATAGTAGTAGATGGAAAATATGTAACCGTTAACATTAATGCATTTTGAACAAATTTTTGTTTTTTTTTATTGAAAAATGATGAATTAAAGATTTTTTGTTGTCTTTTGTTTTTATATGAAAAAGTCTTGATAATTAAACAGAAAATAACATCGAAAGGAAAGTAAACAAAACAATCTTTACATAGAACTTTTTGACTAAAATCATTGTCGATATATCTCTTCTTTTAGAGGAGACATGGCCTTAAAAGTGGATTAACTCATAACATTGCTTATGGATGCATCATTTTCGAAATACATATTTTGAATTATTATTATTTTTCAATATTTCAATTAAATATTATTAAAAAAGGTGTGCATTAAACCCCTTTGGAAAATCCCCATCATTCAAGAACTTTTTACAACTGAATGATTGGGTACTTTTTCCTATTTCACACAAAAGGCTTCCAACTTCTTTGTTAAATGCAAAAACCTTAAATAAAGACTTTAAAAGCGGTAAGAACAAAAGATTTGTTTCTTAACAGATAGTAGTAACTCATCAACTAAATGATTATGACAGTTGGCACGTGCAATAAATGCAAGCTACACCGAAATAAAGAGAAAAACTGAGGTCTATAAACTCATTAGCAATTCATTCAAGGTTTTGAAGTGAATAAAGGTATTCTTTAGAAATTAAAGAAAGACATAAAGAATTCTACTAGCTTTAGGAAAAATAACAAAAAAAAAATAAATAAATAAAAAAAGTTTATAACAAAAATAATATGCACAATATGTATATGTGTATGTAGCTGGCTGCCTGTGCGTATGAGAAATATGAAAATAATCCCTTCAAACATTTAGAAGACAAAACTATTGCGCATCACCCCAGACGCCACGTCAGAAACACTTCTGGACGGTTGTCAGACGAGAACGCACATTTTACAAAAACAAAATACATTGATTTCGAATTTTCGTCTTCTAGAAATACACTTTTAAGTTTCTTCCGGATGATAGTTAGAAGAGTCCATCCATTTGCTTAAACAAAAAACATTGACTGTTGAATTTTTTTCATCTGGAAGTATACGTTTTAGTGACTTCTCTATGAGAGTTGGGTGAGAACACACATTTTACAATAACAAAATACATTGTTTCCTAATTTGTATCTTCTTGATTTGTATGTTTATGTCACTTCTGGAAGACAGTTTGAAGAGTGTTCACATTAATGTTGTATTTTATTCATCTGGAAGTGTGGATTGTAGTCACTTCTGGACGATTGTCAGACGAGAGCACACATTTTACAAAAACAAAATACATTGATTTCTAGTTTTCGCCGTCTGGAAGTATACTTTTAGGTTACTTCCGGATGATAGTAAAAAGAGTACAAAAACAAAAAAATATAAATACTCCATTTTTTTAGCGTGAACGCGAAAAAAATAAAAATAAATAATGCAGAAATTTTGCTAAGTTCAGTGATGTTTTGCGTTTTGTCCAGTCATGTTCAGTTTTAATTATTCATTGTAAAACTTAAATGAGTTATTGAGTTTAATGTTCATAGAAAAATAGTGTAATTAATATATTGTAAATCTTAAGAAAAAAAAAAACAATATGACAGTGTTGTGTTAAAAGTAAACTGTTAATAAACATTTAAGAAGGTTTTGTTAATTGGTGAAGTTTATTAAATTAAATAAATAAAATTGAAAAGTAAGTTGTAATATTTTACATTAAAATAGTACTATATTTTAGGAATAAGTTAACAACTCTAAACGGCTTCCATTTCCATTATTTTTAAACGAAGTCTAATATGTTTAATTAAAAATGTTTTTATATAAAATTTCGTCTCTCTCTTAATTGGTTTAGGAGTTATAAGCATTTAAAGACTTTTTCAAGTTGTAAGTTTCGGCTTTCATTTGATGAATATTGCATTTTTAACCTATTTAGATTTATTTGAGTTAAATCTTAACTTTCAATATTTTTTAAACTATTAGCGCGTTTAGGTCCTTTTTCTAGATTACGTATGATCACTTTGAGCTAAAATTTTATTTGTATTTCATTATCGTAACCAAATACATTAAAATTTTTACTTAAAGTATTCAAACGCTATCTGGAATCATTATATTGAAATTAATACTACTGTTTTATACATAAATTATTTTTTGACTTGGGTCACTCGACACGAAATTGCCCATATAAGATATTTAATATTGAAAACAGATATTTTTAAACCCACCTTTTTTTAAATAAATACAATTTTATTAATTTTCATATAGCTTTGGATTTAATTATTCTAATTATAGGTACTTTTTTAGTTATTAACACCAGGTCTTTTTCAATGACCTATCATATGATACTAATATTCTTAATATTGAGCATGCCGTTCCCAAGATATTACCTAAGTAGATAGTTTTTGAACGTGTATAACTCCTTAATTAGAAGAGAGCAAAATAGTATTGCAGTATTAGTGTCAAAAGCAATATCCCGTTTAGGGTCGTTAAGGTGTTTCTATCGTTAGTGACTGTAAATAATTTTAAAAATAATCCATGGCTTAGTAATTTCTGATCTTTATAGATGGTTTAATTCCAAGTTATTTAAAAAATGTTTATGAAAGGTAATGTTTTTATTGATTAAAAACAATAAATAAATAAATTAATTTTTAATTATTTTATTTTTTTAGAAAGTAGTAGCTAATATTGTACCCCCTATTAAAATACTTCTAACCGAATTAAAATATAAAAAAGGGATCTGGTAAGTTATATATGTCTTATTTCATCACGCGGTTCCATTAAAAATGTCGATTATTTGCAGAAAATGTAAAAAATGGATCTGAACGTTTAAATTTCGGTGGGAAATGTATTGATCATAAGAGAATCCTATTTTTATTGCTTCCTAAAGTATAACAGGTAATTTCAATAAATACAAAAGTATGTATGTATATTAAATATTAATTATAACATTATTTTTGTTTACTTCGTTGAAGGATTAATGCGTTCCAAAATATAACTCTTACAATTTGATGGATTGATCATAAAATTTATGAAGAACTACAAAAAGAGTCCAACGTTTTACAATTTTTGGAAGTATACCAGTCAACAGTTGGAATATTAATACAGATTTCCTGAAAATTATCTTATTATAAGGTAATAATTCTAAATTGTGGATACATATGTACATTAAACCGACTCACTCTGTATGGAAAGCAAAAACGTGCTTTTGTTACCTCTCTCAAAATTTACCTTGCTTTGTTTTATGATGATTCCGAAAATATTTAAAGTCTAGCGATGACCGTTCGTGAGCTGGACCAAATTAAAAAAGGTATTTTGGAATTATTTTTTTTAATTTTTGTTTGTTTTGAAACAAAATATCCAATACGGGGTATCGTTTAAAAGGTATTTTAAAGCCGCGTCCAATGATGTATTAATCATAAATAACCGTCTTTTTATAATTGTCATATTCCAAAATATTTAAAATTGTTAGGTTTTTCACTAAAAAAAAATAAAATGTATGCACAATTTTGCGCACCACTAGACTTGGCTTCAAAAAACCTTTCAAATGATACTACATACTATAATGGACAACACTTAACAGAAAATATTTTGGGTAACATCATATTACATAACAGCGAATATTATGAGGCACCATTTTTTGTGAGTCGGTCTAATGTACATACATATATTACTTTTTTTAAATTAGTTGTTAAATCAATTATTTTTCTACTATTTTAATTTCAATTATTTCAATAAAAACTATAAAATTTCATTTTATTTAGATTTATTTTTATAGATTTTATTTTGGTGAGTATACAAATAGAAGAAGAGAATACTCTTCTTCTAGAAGAAGAGAAAACTCATCTTCTAGAAGAAGAGAAAACTTATCTTCTAGAAGATAAGATAGGAACACTTCTAGATGATACTAAGTAGTCACTTCAAGAAGTGACTTCCTATTTACATCTAGAAGAGTCTTTGGCAATACCTTACTTCCAAGAGTCATCTAGAAGTTTCTTCTGGGGGTCTTCCAGAAGTATCTTCCACGTTACTCATAGACGTTCCCCAGCTCGGCATCAGTTCTTCCCGACTGGTGACAAGAATTCGTATACTTCCGCAACATCGCTGGCGAGCTTTTAGCACGTTTGGAAGTTTCATACGGGTAACTTCCGCAATAGAAAATGTTTGTAGGGAATGTTTACAAATCATAACAAACACCAACAACACACAGCAAAAAAATGTGCATGAATATGAACTAAAGAATGTTAACGAAAAACCAACGGTAACATTAATAATATGGCTGATGACAATAACAACAACTAAACTACACATAACTACAGGTATAAACAAAAACACTTTCCCCAAAGCTAAATTTATTATTAAAACACACATTCACTACTTTTACACCAACACTTTAACACTGTCTACAAATTTGGTATAAAAAAAAAAAAAAAACTTACGAAACAAAAATAAAAACTTTACTAAAAATAAAGAAGCTTGCTACAACAACAACAACAACGAAACCTTAATAACAGTGACAACAAGAACGAAAATTACCATCATAATGGTAACAGAGAGTTAAAAGGGTGCATTCTTTCAATTTTAATTTTTTGTAGGAATTTTTTTCTTTAATTTCTATTTCTCTCGGAAATTTTCGTAAAATTTCTAATTTTTATAGAACATGTTTAGAAATTTTCCCTTTTTTATAGAAAATTTTCGGAAAATTTCTATTTTTATAGAAAATTTCAATTTTTATAGAAAATTTCAATTTTTTTATAAAAAATTTTCAGAAAACTTCTATTTTTATAGAAAATTTTTTATTTTTATAGAAAAGTTTCCATTTTTATAGAAAATTTTCGGAAAATTTATATTTTTACAGAAAATTTTTAGAAAATTTCTATTTTTAAAAATAATTTTCGGAAAATTTCTATTTTTTATAGAAAATTTTCTCAAAATTTTCGCAAAATTTCTATTTTTATAGAAAATTTTTGCAAAATTTCTATTTTTATAGAAAATTTCCGCAAAATTTCTATTTTTTTTTTAGAAATTTTTCGCAAAATTTCTATTTTTTTTAGACAATTTTCGCAAAATTTCTATTTTTTTTTTTAGAAAATTTTCGCAAAATTTCTATTTTTTTTTAGAAAATTTTCGCAAAATTTCTATTTTTTTTAGAAAACTTTCGCAAAATGTCTATTTTTTTTAGAAAATTTTCGCAAAATTTCTATTTTTTTTAGAAAACTTTCGCAAAATTTCTATTTTTTTTAGAAAACTTTCGCAAAATTTCTATTTTTTTTAGAAAACTTTCGCAAAATTTCTATTTTTTTTAGAAAACTTTCGCAAAATGTCTATTTTTTATAGAAAATTTTCGGTAATTTCTATTTTTTTATAGAAAATTTTCGGTAATTTTCCATTTTTTATAGAAAATTTTCGGAAATTTTCTATTTTTATATAAAATTTTCGGAAGATTTCAATTTCTATAGAGAATTTTCGGAAAATTTCTATTTTTTATAGAAAAATTTCGGAAAATTTCTATTTTTTATAGAAAAATTTCGGAAAATTTCTATTTTTTATAGAAAAATTTCGAAAAATTTCTCTTTTTATAGAAAATTATCGGAAAATTTCTATTTTTATAGAAAATTTTCGGAAAATTTCTATTTTTATAGAAAATTTTCGGAAAATTCCTCTTTTTATAGAAAATTTTTGGAAAATTCCTTTTTTTATAGAAAATTTTTGGAAAATTCCTTTTTTTATAGAAAATTTTTGGAAAATTCCTCTTTTTATAGAAAATTTTTGGAAAATTCCTCTTTTTATAGAAAATTTTTGGAAAATTCCTCTTTTTATAGAAAATTTCTCTTTTTATAAAAAATTTTCGGAAAATTTCTCTTTTTATAAAAAATTTTCGGAAAATTTCTCTTTTTATAAAAAATTTTCGGAAAATTTCTCTTTTTATAGAAATTTTTCGGAAAATTTCTCTTTTTATAAAAAATTTTCGGAAAATTTCTCTTTTTATAGAAAATTTTCTGAATTTGTTTTTTTAATTTTTTCTTTAACAATTTCATTCCTTTAAACTTCTTTTCCTAAATAATGTGCTACAAATCTTCTCAAAATTAAAACCACCCAGATAAAAACTAACTCATGGTTAATTAACATTTTGTGGGAATCATAAAATAGTTTAGCTGAAAGATGTTGGCTGGTGTGGTCTGGTCTGGGTTGGCTGCTGCTAAAGCTAACCTCTGGTCTATATTACTTTTTCATAACTCTTTTCATTCATTATTTCTATTTAAAAATAAAAAAATAATTTTGGATTTGTTGTGGATTGTTCTGGTTTATATTTGTTTAATTCTCGCCATTCTTTGTTTTTTAAAAAAAGTAAAAATAGAAATGCTGCTTCAAAGATTTCTTAACGCATGAGCTATTTGATAATGTTGTTAATAAAATATTTTACATTATTGTACAGTTTATTTTCGTATAATAAACTAAAGTCGTATTATTGTGTTTTTAAATTCAGATCAGAAAATATAGCAAATTTTGTTCTCATAATTTAATTTTATTTAAAACATGAACTCATTTCGTCAAACGGCATAATTGTAAGTGAAATTAAATAACGTTTTTATATTGATGAAATAGAGGTTATTTACTTGGAAAACAGAGATGCCAAATAGGTTTTAGAAAAAAGTTTTATATTCGAACCAAATTTTAAACTAAATTTAAACCAGTATCTAAGGAGTTAAGTTTAACTCCTTCAGAAAATTTCCCTTAGAATGGCAATTTAATTTTAATTAATTATTTTTGAAATTTTGCTGAAAATTCTTTCTCAAATTTTACCCAAAATTCTAAAATCTGGCATCTCAATGAGTACTAGTTAACGTAGACATGTTCCGTTTACTAATTTAATACGACTTTAATAGAGTTATATCTTTTTATTGTATAGTATTGTTTAATAAACATAAAATAAAGAGTACAAATGTACAAACAATCATACAATAAATACAACATGCCTTACTTTCAGCTGCTGGCCAAATTCCAATATAAAGTTGGTATAACCACCTGATAGTACGTGCCCATAAAGGTGACCGTTAAATGGGGAAAAAACGAAACAAATATAAATGAAGATCAAAAGAAGTTTTCAATACAAGCGAATGCAACATGTTGGCTTCAAACCTGAATGACTAAAACATTGGCAACAAACCAACAACGATCATTAAAAACATCAAAACAAGGTAAATGTCATCCAACAAAGAAATTAAACGAACTGGCTGTAAGTAAAGGCAACAAAAACAAAACCCCGTTCCAAAATCATACACACACGTTTGTACGTTCACATGTAATAGATTCCGTCATTAAGCCAGTCAGTGTCTTGTCTGTCTGTCTGTTTGTCTTCCTTAAGCTTAAGTTAAAATTTCTTTTCTTCTTTCTTTCTACGGCCGCTTTTAATGTTGGCTTTGCCAGTTGCTGTTTTGACCATCAATATCTGGGTTCGATCGCTACAATTCAATTTAGTTTTAATTCTCAACGCGAAGCGTTAAAACCTACGTGCGCTTAACTTAAAACGATCTTGATTATTATTAGTGTTAATATAATTTTGACACTGTCATTTTGACAACTTACAAGAAATTAAATATTTTCTTTTGAAAATAACTAAAAACAACAACAAGAGTGAAACTTCATTTTGTGTTAAATACATTTTGTGGATTACAAGTGTTTTATTTAGGTAAAAATTACTATAATACAAATAAGACTTATATAATCTGAAGAAACAAAAAAAAACTAATTTTGAATTTATAATGTCATTATTTTAAGTAATTAAATAAAAATTATGTATGTAATGTTAAAAGAAAGAAGTCTGGTCAATTGAAAAACAAGTTCCGGTTTATTTTAAGATGATCATTATGGATCTACATGTTTTAACCTGTTGTTGTTAGTTACATAAATTTATAAATTTAGGTCGTCTGTGAAATTGAAAAGTTTGTTGTTGTCTATGATAATAACTAGTTTGAAGAATAAAACTACTATTTGGAAGAAAATTATTTTGATATTGCAGTGATCTTGTTAATGAATTCATGAAGCTGCGATCATTTCTTTTCTATCTACTTTTGAGTGCTATGATCATGAGCAAATGTTTGCATATGTTTGAAAAATACTAAATATGTTTGAAATAAAAACATTTCTTTAAATACATATTTAAGACAATTATCAAAGAAATCTCAAATTTAGCCTGATATCTTATCTATATAGTTTCTTAAATGATGTTCTCAAATCGTTTTCAAACTAAAAATTAGTTTTGAATTTATTCTAAGTTTTAAATAATCTTCAAATCTTTGTTTTAATTTCCAGAAAATACTTTAAGCTGTAGTTCTTTTTGTAGAGCCTTCATTGCTTTCTTTGAAAGCTTCCGTTAAGCTTTAGTTTTGGTTGAATCTTAGTCTTAATAGAGCTTCCACTGTAGCTCCATTTATACTTTTAATTAAAATTTAAATGTGCTTTCTATAATCAGAATTAAGCTTTAATCAAAGTATCTCAAATTAATTAAGCTTTTATCAAAGCTCTGTATGTTACTCTTATTTAGCTTCAGCTGTGGCTCTATTTTTGTCATTATTAAGTTTAAATTGTAACTTTATTCTTAGTTCTATACAACCTTCTAACATTTGCCTTTATTTGCCTTAATTAAGCTTTGATCATGCTTCCGTTTGAGCTTTCTTCATTACTTCGTTTGAAGCTTCAGTTATGTTTTAGTTATGGTTAAATTTTAGTCTTATGTAAGCTCTTATCGTAGCTGTATTTATGAACTTAATTAAACTTTTATTAAAGCCCTGCATTAAGCCCTCATTAAGCTTTTACTGTGGCTCTATTTTAGTCACTATTAAGCTTCAATCGTGGCTTTATTCTATGTTCTGAACAATCTTCAAACTTTTATTTAAAATTAGATTCAGCCGTTACTATTGTTATAGTTTAAATTAAGCTTTGCCTATGCTCTTTTTAAAGCTCCAGTTAAGCTTTAGTTATGGTTTTATTTAAGTCTTAATTATGTAAGGTTTAATTGTGTTTTTTCTATAATCACAATTAAGTTTTTATATACATATTTATAATCTTAATTAAGCTTCCATTAGATATTACTAAGCTTCTGCTGTGGGTCTATTTTAGTTCTTTATAAAAAGCCTCTATCGTGACTTTATTTAGAGTCCTAAATATGCTTCAAATTTTGATCTTTTTTTGGTTGTATTTATAGACCTTAAAAGCTTAAATTTTTAATTATTGTATAAAAAGCTTCTATCGTGAATTTATTTAGAGCCCTTAATATGTTTCAAGCTTTAAACCTTTTTGGCTCTATCTATAGCTTCTTAAAAGCTTCAGTTATAGCTTGGTTTCATTTATTATAAAAAGCTTCTATAGTGACTTTATTTAGAGTCTTAAAAATGTTTTAAACTTTGAGTTTTCTTAGCTCTATCTATAGACCCAAAAAAGCTTTAGTTAACGCTCTATTTGAAATCGTTATTAAGTTTTAGTCTTTGTTTCAGTTATAGTTCCAAACTTAAATTTTTATTTATTGTATAAAAAGCTTCTATCGTGACTTTATTTAGAGTCCTAAATATGCTTCAAACTTTGAGCTTTTTTTGGCTCTATCTATAGACGTTAAAAAGCTATAGTTATTGCTATATTTGAAATAGTAATTAAGCCTTAGTCTTGGATTCATTTATAGTTGTATTTAAACTTTAATTTTAAGCTTTCATTGTTGTTCCAATAAAGGTTTAATGGGACCTCTATTTATAGTTTTAATAAAACTTTAATTTCTGCTCTATTTGTGCTCCAAAGGAAGTCTAGATTTGCTTTTAATATTGCTCTATTTAAAGTCGTAATAAAGCTTCAGCTTTTTCTCTAACAAAACTTCATTTGTTTATTTATTTAAAACCCTAGTTAATCTTCAAACCTGGCTTTATTTGTGGTTTTAATTATACTTTAATCATGGCTCAACTTCTGGGTTAAATTAAAGGTATAATGGAGGTTTTATTTGAGTTCTAATTATGCCTCGATTAAGTCTTTATTTGCAGGCTTAATGTAACTTCATCTGTGCGTTAAGTAAACATTAATCATGTCTCTATTCTAAGTTCTAATCAAAGTTCAATCGTAAGTTATTTGTATAGTTGTTATAAAACTCTAATCAAGAAATTTCAATGCCTCTTGTTAATCTCTTATTATGATTCTATATCCAGTTCTTATTAAACTTAAATCATCAATTTATAATCCTAATTAATCTCCAATCAAAGCTCTGTATATAGACTAAGCTAAACTTTGATGATGACTCCATTTGTAATTCTAATTAAACTTTGATGGTAGCTTTTTTATGGTCCCAATTAAGCTTTAATCTTATTTCCAACCTTATTTAAACTTGAAACGTAGCTTTATTTGTGTTTCCAATAAAGCTTTAATCACAGCCATATTGAAAGTTCTAATTAAACTTTCATCGATGCGCTATAGGCATTCCTTCTCTTCAAAACATTTCCCTTAAAATGGCAATTTAAGTAAACCTGACCTGATTTTATAATAAACTTGTCTAAACAACAGATTGATTAATTAATATTTCAAGGTCGTTACAACTGTGGCATCCCAATATAATTTTATGAAACTTATTTTTAAAAATTTCTAAAACTAAACAGTTACTATTAATTCATCATGCATAACAAACACTCACTACTCTAAACTATTAATGAGTTAATGTTTAAACTATTAAAGTTTTCTATTACGTCACAAAACTCAAATCATATTTAAATTAGTAAAGTCACTATTAAATACTAATGATTGTTTTTTGTTTAAATTTAAATTACAACTTATATAAATAAAAAAACATTAAAATAACTTGTTCAATAAACCTATTAATTTTCAACCTATATAACTATTTTGAAAAAATATTTACTTTATTAATTTATATAATATCTATAAAAAATATTTCAATAATTCAAATGTCCAACTATTAAAATACAAGAAAAAAGCTGTATAAAAACACTTTCTATTTTCCTAAACGATTAATTATTAATGAATGCTAATTTTTGTGAAATCGTTCATTAGTAAACCCCAAAAAAAAAAAATTTGAAAAAAAAAAATAAAAAATATTTTATAAAATTTTTTTTATATTGAAAATAAAACTGTTAAATATGTGTGAAGAAATATGCGGAAAAATATGCTGTTGTCCATAAATGTAAATGATTAATATATTTATATGTATGATGAACTTATTTATATTTCGTAATAATCTGGTTTAAAGAGTGAAATTACGAAAACAAATTGTTTGTTGAACAAAAAATTTTTAAAACTAATTTAAATAATAATTAAACATATTTTGTTTAAGTTGTATGTTAATGAAAGTGTGGGTTAGTTAGAGATGCTATTGAGATAATGAGAGATTTCTTTTTTTTTAACAAAAAAAGTTAAGTTTTTTTGTGATTTATTTATGTAAAATGTTGTATTGAAAGTAAATAAGTTTTTGAGGCAACATGTTGATGTTTAAATCGTTTCAATGTTTATTTGAATATTGGAAACATGTTGCTTATAGTTATGTCACTAACTTTGAAACTTTGGCAACATATTGTTTATCCAGCAAAAACATGTTAATGACTTTTAATTACTTTTCAATGACTACTACATATACTAAGCATTATAAAACTACTTATTTAACCTGTTATTTGCAGGCGATCTTAGTAAGTACTTATCTAACTCCCTACTTTGCTGGGTATGCATCAATTGTTGCTCTATTTGAAGTTCACGATTGAAATTCAAATAGGTCTTCAAATAGAGTCCCTTATTAATGACAAATCGAGTCATTATTAATGATTAATTTGCTCTATTTGAAGTTCTAATTAATCATTAATAATGACTCGATTTTGTCATCTAAACTTGACTCTATTCAATCGTAGACTTAATTGTGATGCCAATTATCTCAAATCAGGCTTTAATCGAGGCTGTATTTGTAACTGAAATTTATTGAGTTGGCATTCAATCCTCCAAACATGTATGTAATTTGAATCCTTATTAGGGTACAATCTTAGCTCTCTTTAAGGATCAATTTAATATATTTAATCAGGGCTTTATTTGTGTTTTCAATTAAGATTCAATAGTTGATCTATTTGTGATCCCAATTTAGGTTTAATAGTGACTTTAATTAAACCATAATCAAGAGATTATGTGTGGCTCCAATTAAGGTTTCTTAAATAGTCTATTTGTTATCCCAATGAAAGTTAAGTCCCGTTTCTATTTATGGTTCAAATATAACTTGTGGCCTATTTCTGATCTCCTTTAGGATTCTATTTCTGAATTGCAATCCTGGTTCTAGTTCTGTTTCTAATTAAGCATCTATTGTGACTCACTTTAAACAGCACCAGTGGGTGGTATTTATGGTTTAATTTTGGGACTCCTTTTGATGAACTAATTAAGTTGCAATCGTGTCCTTATCTATGAGAACAATTACGGTTCAATTTTGACTCTATTTGTGAACCAAATTAATGTTTAGTAATGGCTTATTGTCCAAATTAAACTTAAATTCTGCCTCTATTTGTGTTACTTATAAAGGTTTTAAAAAGATCTATTCGAAACTTATTCTTATAGTTTTATTTATAGCACCACTTAAGGTCCAATAGTGGCTCTTTTTGAAGACATTATTAAACTTTAATTGTGGCTCTGTTTTTAAACATTGAACGTATTTTATTTATGATCTCAACTAAGGTTTAATTATGACTCTATTTGTGGCCCAATAGGGGTTCGATTAAATTCCTATAATGACGATATTTGTGATCTCATTTAGGATTCAATCGGTGATCTATTTGTAGTCCTAATTAAACATAAATCATGAGTATATTTGTGTCATTTATTACGTTTCAATTACGACTATTTGAAGGCCTAATCAGACTTCATTCGTGGCTCTATTAATGGTTTCATTGCATCTTAATTTATGGTAATTAATATTCAATTGTGGCTCTCTTTGATGATCTAATTAAATATTAATCCTGCCTCTATGTATTATTGGTCATAAATTAGGTTGAGTTCGGGCTTTTATTTGTTGTTCTAAAAAATTTTTATATTGGGGTTCAAACTGAAATTCAATCGCAACTATGTTTCGATTCCAATTAAAGCCCCTTCACACGAGCACACAAGTAATATGATCTGTCAAAATTTTTTGTAAAAAAAAACGGATGGGATCGTCTAAACGCAATTTGTAATGAACCATCACACATTGAAATAAAATATGCATGGAAGATTTTACAGTTGTATGGCTCTCTTCATTTTTTGAAATGAATAAAAAAACAAGCTAGTTGCATTAGATCAGGGATGTATTTTTATGTAAACACATACAAAAAAAGTGAAACAGCTGTTTCCATTTTACTTTGTTATTGTTTTATACAAATCGTGTTAACACAAAAAATATAAATCATACGACTTTTATTCTCTTTTTTGTCATACGGATGGAATTTGATTTTACTTTTTCATTAGACTTTACGTACGTAAAGTGTGATCGTCTAAAGGGCCTTTAAGCTGGAGGTCCATACCACGCGTTCTACGCTTCTTCGCATTCTTCGCGGCTGTCAAAAAAGTAGAATCAATGTTGTTGTGTGCTACAAGTTGCAAGCATAAAAGCATAGGATGCCTTAAGGTAGAAGTACACAACACCCGTTGTACGCGGCAAAGCGTTATAGACTTCTGTCAAAAAAACTTTGAAATAGTGTATTTTCATTTGACAAGTTATACACTGTAGTTGGTAACGCGTCTGCGGCGAAAAGTTCAGCAACTTTCAACTTTTGACGCGTCGGCAGCTGATCAGGGTTGTATTTTGTTTTGTATAGAATAAGAATAAACAAAAAATTAAATAAATTTCACCAACAATGAAAGACAAATATTAAAAAAATAAACAAAAACTTAAAATTTTGATGTTTACTAGTTTTAATAAACATTAAATATTCGTAAAGTCTTAACAAACTTTAAAAGAATGATAAAAATGACGCGTGGTGTGTAACTTGCAGCTTGTAAAGCGTAAAACTCGTTGTCGCCTCAACGCGTGTTGTGTACTTCCTACTTTAACGCGTAGAATGCTTAAAGTAGATTTACTTTCTACTTTTGTAAGCGTCATAAGCGGCGCACAAATATGTCAGCTGATTTTGACAATTTATATTTTATTTTTAATGTGTATTTATCAATTTTAATAAACTAAAACGAGTTAAATTGTGAAAATATGAATAAAAAACTTAAAAAAAAACGCGAAGTTCTTTGTAAATAAAGCAAAAAATTTACGCTGAAGATGTATAGCATGTAACTTGATGTGTAGTAGGGTTCTATAGTTTAAACGAAAAGTCGACTTTTCGACTTTTTTCATTTAGTTAAAAGTCGACTTTTCGACTTTTTGCATTTTATGAAAAGTCGATTTTTCGACTTTTTTCATTTAAATAAAAGTCGACTTTTAGACTTTTCGACTATAAGTATTTTATAAATAGTCGACTTTTCGACTTTTTCCGACTTTTCGGCTTTTTTGACTTTTTTCGACTTTTTCCGACTTTTTTCGACTTTTTCTGACTTTTTCCAGTTTTTGACTTTTTTTTCCACTTTTTTAAAATTTTTGACTATTTTTGACTTGTTTCTACAATACATATTCGATTTTTCGACTTTTTCCGACTTTTCGACTTTCGACTTTTTTCGACTTTTCGACTTTTTACGACTTTTCGACTTTTCGACTTTTTTCGACTTTTTTCGACTTTCAGACTTTTCGACTTTTCGGCTTTTTTCGACTTTTATTCACAAAGTCGACTTTTCGACTTTTTTCACAGATGATAGTCGAGTTATCCACTTTTTTGGAACAAAATAGTCGACTTCGACTTTTCGACTTTTTTCGACAAAAAGTCGATTGTTCGATTATTCGAAAGTCTATTTATAGAACCCTAATGTGTAGGTGGCAAAGAAGGTATGAAAAGCACAAAATGTTTTGCCGCGAAGACGCGTAGTGTGGACCTCCAGCGTTAAGGTCTAACTAAGTTGTATAGATTATAAGGTGAAGTCATTTCATTTTGGCGCTAATTCATAAAATGTTTATATATGGAGTTTGACAGCTTCGGTTTTGAGAGAGATTTTTTTGACAGTTTTGGGCTAAATTTCCATGAACAAAAAAACAATCAGCTGTTGAAATAACTTTTTTTAATTTACAGTTAGGATTTCAATAGTAGTTAAATATTAATCTTAATTAAGGCTTCAAATAGGTATTACTTAAGACTTAAATTTTAAGAATTTTTGAAATGAAATTCGAATGCTTTACTTTTAGAAGTTAGAGAAAATACAAGAATTAATTCTTTTCACAACCTGTTAAACCAATAAGCAGAACATTTAACCCAGTTTATTTGTAATACATTGAATCAAAGTATATTAATAAAGTAGCGACATCTCTTGTTGTACAACAACATCTACAACAACCACATGTATTTTGTTTTTGGAAAATTTAAGATTGTGTCAAAATAAAATTTCCTTGAAAAACAATGTGAACAAAACATAAATAAAAAATATTACTTTTAAGTTAAAGATATTAACGATTTAATTATATTATTATATATTATACAATTTATTACACTTTTAAACTACTTTAAAACCACTTTTAATTCACTTTTTCAACTTTTCACAAATTTTAACAAATAGCAAAACACAATTTAAAAATGGCGACGTAAACAATGTTAACAATTTTCAAAACAAACTTTGACAATTTGCTTCATTTATCTAGTTTAAAAAAAATAGTCAGCTGTTTAAGTGATGCTACTTTATTAATTTACTTTGCATTGAATGTATACATTTTTAAATTAGCACTTCTTTAAAGACACAGCTGTCTGCGTTCTTTTTTTTTTTTTTTAGAGTTGCTATAAAAGCGCGAACCATAATTATAACACTGATGTTAAGAACATGACTTCTTATTTGGTTTTGAATTGAAAACAATTATTTCTTAATAAAGACAGTTTAATAGTTTAATATATATTTTTTTTAATAATTTATTTTATTTGTTGTAGCTGTATTTGGTCACACACTTTCTAACAAAACAGTTTTTTTTGCGTTATTTTTTTGGTAACGACATAAAAATTTCTCCATCAAACACAAACATTCTTTAAAAAAAAAACTTTTCAACAAGTTTTGTGTCGTCAGTGTTGTGGTTGTTTTGCAACAACAGCCGTTTTAACAACAAAACACAAGTTCTTTACAACATTGTCTGCCCACCTTGGTGTCTTAAAAGAAATTTTAGTTGGCTGTTGGTTTGGTGGTTGGCTCCCATATGAATATTCATTGTTACCAATTAGGTAACACACACGTATGCACACACACACACCCATTCTTGATGCGTCTACTCTCTAACTTTTTAAAGTGTTAAATGTTTCTACGTGTTTTTAAAACTTTTGGTAAATCTGGCCTCAACACATTAAGTCTTGACAAATATTTTTTTAAATAAATATATATTTTTGGAAGAAATATTAAAAATATAGTTTAATAATTTCACTTTCATAGTGGGTTTTAAACAATTTCTGTCTGTCCATCCGTCCCTACTTCCATCAGCCAAATAGTTATGCGTGTAAATATTTATTTAAGTTTTTTGGTTTTAACTTCAAAAGTGTTTATTTGTTAATAACAACAACAACAAATTAATAATAAACATAATAAAGTGGAGAAATTTAATACCTTCTATTTCTATTTAAGGTGCTGTTTTCTTTAGTTGACTTTTAGGGAGTTTCTATAATGTTTTTTTTTTCGTTTTTTTTGCGGAAGTGTGAAAAAAGTGAAATTTTTTTTCTCTACACATACCATTGACCTATTGTCGTTATAACATTAAAATATTTATTGATTTAAAAAAAAAACTTTTAATAACTTTACAAAATGCTTAATTTAAATTTACATTATTTCCTCACTTTAAGTAATTTATGTTGGTTTTTATTTTCTATTTAAACAAAAAAATGCTAATGAGTTTACATAATTACTAATATAAAAAAATGTGTAAATGCTTAAGCTAAAACTTGACAAAACACAAAAAACAAATCATAATTATTATTTAACGTCATCAACACATTCCCCTAGTCATCTTAATTTACCACACCACGAAAACGAAAGTTTGAATATCTAATTATTAAATAAATTCCAATATCCATTTACCAATATACATATGTACATATGTATGTATGTTTTTTAACTGTAATCCCGAAAACCCCTAACTCTTAAATACCCTAATTAAGGTCATTTATCAATTTGATTAGCGTTTTTGTTTATGATTATCTAATCTGTTTTTCCATATAAATAACTGAAGACTCTCCAGCATGTCAATGACTTCCATTCAATCACAATTCATTTCAATTGTCTGATAAAAAGGGGGATTTTTTTTTCTGTGTCTGATTTTAACTAAAAATAGTCAATGCCAGACGTATTTATTAGTTAATTACTTAATAACTAAATTCCAATTCAAATGAAAAACCAATTGAGTCATTAGGTTTTTTTTGGGGGCTGATTAACATGTTGAGGCTAAAGTTTAATATGTTGCTCAGCAACATTTCTTTGTAAAATGTTTCAGAAACAAACTAGATTTTAATGAAATCTAAATTATTGAAAACAAGAGGCAAAAACAAGGCATGTTTCCTTGATGAAAGACCCTCATTTTGGTGTATTGCAATTTCGGGGTAAATAGGTGATACCAGTACCTCTAGTCTGCTGGGACTATAAACTGATGATGTCATTTCACTCCTCGGCTAGTCCTTGGAATGATTTGACATGGGGTCTAACCAGAGCACCACATAATCTGGTACTACGGATGGCCAGTTGCCCGCAGGACTTGTCCTGGCTAGTCAGTTGGTTGAAGTTCCTTCGGAATCCACGTAGTGGCTGTGGTTTAAACCCAAATTCACGTGAAGAGTAACTTGCGGTTAAATGACTGATGCACGGTGAAATCTTTAATTCGGGAAAAGTTCGGTGCTGTTGCCGAATGTCAACAGATACCCCACAGAGGAGTGACTGTGGGAATAAGCGTTGGAAATGAGTTCGTGTTAATTGTATATGATACAGGATGAATGTAGGGGTATACGGAACTCATCCGCCCGTATACTTAGAGAGAGTCTGTATGTTGTTCTCTTATGAATGTGTCGGGTAAATGAGAACCAAATGAAAAACCAATTGAGTCATTAGGTTTTTTTTTTGGGAGCTGATTAACATGTTGAGGCTAAAGTTTAATATGTTGCTCAGCAACATTTCTTTGTAAAATGTTTCAGAAACAAATTAGATTTTAAATAAGTATTTTAATGAAATCTAAATCAATGAAAGCTGTATATAGTCTCAAAGGATCCCCCCGGAGGAGACCCTCTTCTTGGTGTATTGCAATCCCGGGGTAAAGAGGTGATACCAGTACCTCTAGTCTGCTGGAACTATAAACTGGATATGTCATTTCACTCCTCGGCTAGTCCTTGGAATGATTTGACATGGGGTCTAACCAGAGCAGCACATAATCTGGTACTACGGATGGCCATTTGCCGCAGGACTTGTCCTGATACCCCACAAAGGAGTGACTGTGGGACTAAGCGTTGGAAATGAGTTGGTGTTAATTGTATATGATACAGGATGAATGTAGGGGTATACGGGCCTTGCCAACCCGTATACCTAGAGTAAGTGTGTCGGATGTTGTTCTCTATTGAGTGTGTCGGATGAATGAGAAGTTTGCTGGGTTGAATGGTGATGGATGGAAGGTATCTTATACAAGTGATACCATTAAATTTTCCTTCCTTAAAATATTTCAGAGTAAACTCTGTTCATATCAGAATTACCACAGTGTGTCACTGTGATTAAGAACAAAGTCTCATCTTATTTGATGGATTCGTACTTCG
Source organism: Lucilia sericata (assembly GCF_015586225.1). Lineage (NCBI taxonomy): Eukaryota > Metazoa > Arthropoda > Insecta > Diptera > Calliphoridae > Lucilia > Lucilia sericata. Next base: position 92,971 of record NW_023994818.1, read on the forward strand.
GTCTACCGATTACGTCTCTAGGTGCTGTTGTCGACTCAACAGAGGCCATCCCATCTGCGTGGTTGTAAACGGAAGAGATGTTTTTGCATCTCGGGTACTTGAGCAAAGTGCACTTGTACTGGACTGGAACTTCCATATACGTAAATTGCAACATGCGTGTAAGAAGCACAAAGGTGATGAGTCGTCACAAAATGGTGATGAGTCGTCACAGTATGAATGGCCTTATACACAAACGATCTGTCAATATCTAATCAAACTTCAATAGTGGCTCCCTTCATCAATTAAGGTTCATTTAAAGTCTCTAGTTGTGAACCCTATTAAGGTTTCATATAATAGGATCACAATAATGATTCTTTCGTAGCTCTATCTGAAGACCTTATTAAACCTCAATCATTGTTTCATATGTGGCTATATTTTAGTTTCTATAGTGGTTCTACATAAAGTCCTATTGAAACTTCTATCATGGCTCTGCTTGTGATTCCAATTAATATCTAATCTAGGGACTATAAATCTATTTTTGATCCCAATTAAGTTCCAATCATAAGATTGTTTGTTGTCTTTAGTAATTTAGTTCTAACTAAGCTTCAATGAAATTTTTTCAATTGAGGTTCGATATATTACTCATTAAAGTTCAATCGTTCGCTTCATTTGTGATCACAATTAAGCACTAATCTTGGCTTTATTCGTGATCCCAATAATGCTTCAATACTGGTTCTATTTGACATTGCAATTAAGATTTATTTGTTGCTCTATTTGAAGACCTAATTAAACTTTTATTATGAATCTATATGTGATCCAAATTAAGCATTAATGTTCTTTGAGTATCCTAAACTCTATTGTTATTTACTCTCTTTTCTAAATTAACAATATATTAATTATGATGTTTTTCTCTTTCCAGTTTTAGTTGTTTGTCTCTCTCCACACATACAAAAAAAAAAAAAATGAGGAAAACCTTAGTGCTCTTGTGCTTAGCCTTGGCTTGCCTCTCACACACACAGGCTGCTGTCTATAGACGTGGTGATAAAATTTCCGAAAATTTCAAACAATTAGATTTGGCACCCGAGGAAATTGATCCCGATGTAGCTCCCCTATCACATCATCAACAGCAACAACAACAACAACAACAAATCGAAACTGTCGACGAGACAACCGATGAAATTTTAAATGTCAATGAAAATGAAATACTCGATGAGGCGGGTGATAATGAAATTATTGATGAATCAGCTAATGAAATACCACAGTCAGTAGCTACCGTGGCACCTGTTGTAGCCACTACTGTGGCTCCTGTTACCGTAGCCGCCGCCCCTGCTGAGGCTGCAGCAGCTACTCCTGTTAAGGGAGAACCTGAACCTACCGGTTTGGCTAAATACTGTAAATGTAATGAGAATCATTGTGATTGTTGCCGTAACTTCAATTTGCCCTTGATTCCCGTTAAAGGACCTGGTTGCGCTAGAATGACCTATTTGGGTAATGAGAAAATGTCCATCAGTTTGAAATATGGTGATTTGACTTTGGCCAGCAGAACTGTATCCAGCAAGAGAGCACGTCCAATTTGTGTAGGTCTTCCCGGTGGTTACTCACAATTCTGTGGTCGTGTTTATGGTTTGTCCAAGGCTAATGAGAATTTCAAGGCCTGTTTAGGTTTTGAATTGAGAGCTGATGATGAAGTTGAGGCTGCTTTGAGAGTGTCCTGTTTCAAATTTGGGCCAGAAGGTTTGAGAGTAGCTGAGGCCGAACCTTTGCCTGTTGAAACCAACAAGGAGGAAGACGATGATGATGACGACATTTTTGGTTTTGGTGGTTAGTTTGAATGTAGGGAGTTAAGTTAAAGTTTTTATTTATGTTTTTTTTCATTTAAAGCTGGTGATGATGAGGAAGAAGAAGACGATTACAATGAGGATGATGAAGAAGAAGAGGAAGAAGCTGATGATGATGCCGATACCGATAGTGATGCCGAATATGCTGATGATGATGCTGAAGATGAAGCCCCCGCCGATGCTGATTATGGTGGTTTCAGTTTAGCCGGCCTTTTGGATGAATTAGACGATGACGAAGATGAGGAATCCAAACCCAGCGTTACCCCTGTTGTTGCTCCCGCTGATGCCTCCACCCGTACCGCAGTAGACTCTGTACAAAGTAAAGATGACAAAGGTAGCGCTGCTGCTACGGCACCAGCTGTTGAAGCCATGGAAACAGCAGCTCCAGTTGCTGCGATGACAGATCTAGCCACCACTGCCCCTGAAAGTATGCCCGACACTACTGCCAAAACGAAAAAATCTAAGAAAGCTAGAAAGAACAAGAAAAAGAAGGCTGCCGATTCGGAGGGTGATTTCGCCTATGAAATTTTGAATGGTCTGCTGGATTTTTTCAACTGAGCTTGCAAAGTGAATTTGCAAGCATGCTTGGTAATAGTGTAAATACTTTATATGCGAATTGAGTACGAAGCGTGGACGTGAATTTTAGTTTTAAGTTTTTGACACACAAAAAAGAATGAAATGAAATTATTTAATTATTTATTGAAAGTAAAAGAAAAAGTGTTAATTTATTTCAATTTAAATTAAGAAAATTGAATTGTAAATTAATTTAATTTATTTATTTATTAAAAGAAAAATAAAACAAAATTTTAAATATTTCTATAGTCTTATAACGGTTTCTACAAAAAGAGACAATTTCTGTTAAAGAGAGAGGGTTTTGAAAATTTATTAAAAAGAGAAATTTTCCAAAAATTTTCTATAAAAAGAGCAATATTCCTAAAATTTTCTATTAAAAGAGAAATTTTCCTAAAATGTTCAATAAAAAAAGAAATTTTCCTAAAATGTTCTATAAAAAAAGAAATTTTCCGAAAATTTTCTATGAAAAAAGAAATTTTCCGAAAATTTTCTATGAAAAAAGAAATTTTCCGAAAATTTTCTATGAAAATAGAAATTTTCCAAAAATTTTCAATGAAAAGAGAAATTTTCAGAAAATTGTTTATAAAAACGAGAAATTTTCCGAAAATTTTCAATAAAAAAGATAAAATTTCCGAAAATTTTCTATAATAAAGAGACATTTTTCGAAAATTTTCTATAAAAAAGAGACATTTTTCAAAAATTTTCTATTAAAAAAATATAAGTTTTCCCAAAATTGTTTATAAAAAAAAAATAAATTTTCAATAAAAATTAAAAATTTTAAATAAAAATTAAAAATTTTAAATAAAAATGAAAAATGTTGCCAAAATTTTCTATAAAAAAGAGACATTTTTCGAAAATTTTCTATAAAAATGAGAAATATTCCGAAAATTTTCTATAAAAAAGAAAAATTTTCAAAACATTTTCTATAAAAAACAAACGATTTCGGAAATTTTCTATAAAAAAGAAAAAAACTTCCCTAAACTTTCTATAAAAAAGAAAAATTTTCCCAAAATTTTCCAAAAATTTTCTATAAAAAAGAGAAATTTTCCGAAAATTTTCTATAAAAAGAGAATATTTTCAAAAATTGTTTATAAAAAGAGAATTTTTCCGAAAATTTTCCATAAAAAGATGTTTTTTTTCTGAAAGTTTTCCATAAAAAGAGAAATTTCCGAAATTTTTCAATAAAAAAGAGAAAGTTCAGAAAAAAATGTTTATAAAATGAGATATTTTACCAAAATTATCTATATAAAGAGATATTTTGTGAAAATTTTTATAAAAATAGTATAATTCCTAAAAATTTGGAAAATTTTCTATAAAAGAAATAATTTCAAAAGTTTTCTACAAAGAAACAATTTCAAATTATTTCTATAAAATCAAAATCAAAAATCATCTATAAAACTTTTTAATCCAACCACATTCTTAAATTTATCCGCGTTTTAAATTATGCTACACATTTTTGTTATTATTAATACAAATTATCTTGGCCATAAATTTTAGTCTCGTTTGTTTGTTTCTATTAATCTTTTTTTGCATATATTCTCATACATTTTCAGTTATTTTGTTGTTGACGTTATATTTTAAAATTTATTCAAACTCACTTGGCACTTTGTTAATCTACATACAAATGATGTGTACTAGGGATGCCAATCCCGAAATCCTGATCCCGAAAATCCCGGGATTTTTCGGGATTGGCAAATCCCGAATCCCGGGATTTGGAAAATAAATCCCGGGATTTTTTCGGGATTAGGATTTGTTTCAAAAAACTGTTTTTATTTTCTTTTTTGAGCCATAATTTTCATTAATTTGAAAATTACGATCTTATTTTATTTTTGACTCATGCAAAACAAAATTCCGCAGAGCTAATTTTATACATATTTGAACCTTTTATTTTTTAAAGTGGTATGAGTCCATACACATAGCACATATAAATTTATTTATTCACTTCGTTTTTATACCTTACACCACTTTAGTGGGGAGGGTATATTGGGTTTGTGCTGATGTTTGTTACACACAATAATATTGGTCATATACCTTAAAGTATACCAATCGGCTCAGAATCATTTTCTGAGTCGATTTAGCTATGTCCGTCCGTCTGTCCGTCCGTCCGTGTAAACCTTGTAATCAAACTACAATCTTCTATTGTACTAGAGACGGATCCTATTGAAAATGCATAACATCGGTCCAATATTTGACCTAGCCCCCATACAACTGAACCCCCCAAATAGGGTTTTTAAGTTCATAATTATGTTCAATATACTCGTAACTCGACAAAAAGCTGCAAAACCAAGTTCTATACTAGCCTTCATGACCCTGATGTATTTTTTGATGATGCGGCCTCATTTGACCCTAGCCCCTATGCAAAGCCCCCTTCGAAATATGACTTAAATGTACACAATTTTATTCAACAAAAAATAGCTAAATTATATCTGAGGCAAGGTACAATTCAACTTAGATGCTTTATTATGAACAATAAATCACATTTTATTTTTATAACTGGTGTAGGGTATGGTAGGCTTCGCCCAACTATAACTTTTTACTTGTTAGCACATTGCAATGTTGGTCGTAGACCGACCCAAAAAGTATACACATTCTGTGTCTGTAAGCTGAAAACACGAGTTAGAAGACTCATTCTATTTGGGCTGCAAATTTGGAACAAAATTGACACAAAAAACCTAATTGGACCTCCTCTGAAAATCACATTGATGCTGATATTAATATCAATACATTACAATATTTTGATGGTGGGTATTTAATTTCGGCACAGTCGAATACAAACTTTATTTTTCAATACTAGAGGATTTTACATTTCTAACTTTCTACAAATCTGAATGATACCGGTAAAGGTAAATTACCTTGTTCTGAATGCACCTAAAATTGTAAATTAATACTACGAATATAATAATATGTTCCAAAACTAATATGTATTTTGAGTAAAATTCCAAATATTTTTCAAAGAATAGGTTCTAAATTGATGTTCGAATAATTGAATTGGTATCTGTTATAATTATTAGTTCACATGGAACAGTATGAGGTTTTAAAAAGTGCTTATGTCTAATTTCGGAACTTGATATTTATTTTTATTTAGGAAGTAAGTATGTATTTAAAAAGTTTCAGAAATTATTCAATTCTGAAAGTTTTTATTTAAAAATTGGAATTAATTGGATTGTTTTAATTTAAATATATCTTCTGTCTGTTAAATTTCCACAAAATTAAACAATTTTCTTTACAAATATGATGATTTAAAGATTTTCATATATAAAATAATTAAATTCATGTAATCCCGAAATCCCGTAAAATCCCGAAATACCGAAAAATCCCGGGATCCCGAAAAATCCCGGGATCCCGAAATATCCCGGGATCCCGGGATTGCAATTTTCAAAATCCCGAATCCCGGGATTTGTAAAAGCCAGTCCCGTTTGGCATCCCTAATGTGTACAAAAAAAGTACAACAAAAAATAAACAAAATTTCATGCAATAAAACTACATGATTTTAGAGGAATAATAATTTTTGTACAAAACATTAGAGACAACAACATAGAATGGCAAAAAGTGAAAAAAAAAAGATTATTATTAATGATCCTGCTGCTGCTGGTTTTTCATTTATGCATATAGACTCACAGTAATTGTCAAGCAGGAGTAAAATATTTGTTGCTTAACTGTGTTTGTGTTTGTTGATGTGATGGTTGTAGGTGTTATTTTGCATTTCACACGAATTATTATGTAAAAAAGTATATAAGCAAAACAACAGTACAATGACAAAGGAATATAGAAAACCATGGGGGAGGTGAACAGTTATTTAACAAAACAAAATTCATTATAAATTGCATTATAAAACAAATTTCCGATTTTATTGTAAAATTTAATGCGGAGTTTTAGTAGAAGATAATAATTATTTTTTAAAGATTATTTATTAAGTTTTTTTGTTAAAATTTGAGGTATACCTTTAGGAGAATCTATATATGTATGTAATTATCATAGACTTTGCTACTTTGGTATTAAATTAGTATAATTTTTTTATAACAAAAAAACTTTTTTTACAATTTTCTAAAAATAAGAAATTTCAAAAAATTAATATTAAACATTTAATGTTTCAAAAGATTTTCTATAAAATAAGAAAATTTCAAAAATTTAATAAAAATAATTTTTTGAAAATTTTTTATACAAAAGAGAAATTTCCGAAAGAAAAATTAAAATTTTTAAAATTTTACGAAAATTTTAGGAGAAATTTCTTAAAGTTATCTATAAAAACAGAAAATTTTCTATAAAAAAAGGAAATTTCCAAAATTTTTCTATAAAAAAGTAAAATTTTTATAAAAATGTTTCAAAGTTTTCTATAAATGAGAAAATTTTCTACAATAGAGAATTTTCTCGAGATTTTTCTATATACACAGATGTGTTCCAAAAATTTGTCAATAGAAAAAATAAAATTTCTGAAATTTTCAAGAGAAATTTCCTAAAGTTATCTATAAAAACAGAAATTTTTCAAAAATTTTCTATAAAAAAGAGAAATTTCCAAAATTTTTTTATAAAAAAGAAATTTCCGAAAATTTACTGTAAAAATAGAAATTTTCCAACATTTTTTAATAAATAGGGGAATTTCCGAAAAATTTTCTTTAAATTAGAGGAATTTTTCGAAAGTTTTCTATAAAAAGAAGCTTTTGTAAAAAAATTAAATTAACCGATAATTTTCTATAAAAAGTGAAAATTTTCTATTAAAACACAATTTTATATAATAGAAAATTTCCAAACTTTTCTATAAAAAGTGATATTTCCTAAAGTTTTCTATAAAAATTTTCCGATAATTTTCTATAAAAAAGAGAAAGTCCCGAAATTTTTTTCTATAAAAAAGAAAAAATTCCGAAAATTTTCTATAAAAAGAGAAGTTTCCCTAAAATTTTCTATAAAAAGAGAAGTTTTCCGAAAATTTTCTATAAAAAGACAATTTTTCCTATAATTTTTTATAATTCTTCCTCAAATCTTCCGATAATTTTCTATAAAAAGAGAAATTTTCCGATAATTTTCTATAAAAAGAGAAATTTTCCGAAAATTTTCTATAAAAAGAGAAATTTTCCGAAAATTTTCTATAAAAAGAGAAATTTTCCGAAAATTTTCTATAAAAAGAGAAATTTTCCGAAAATTTTCTATAAAAAGAGAAATTTTCCGAAAATTTTCTATAAAAAGAGAAATTTTCCGAAAATTTATATAAAATTTATATAAAATTTATATATATAAAAGAGAAATTTTCCTAAAATTTTCTATATAAAAGAGAAATTTTCTATATAAAAGAGAAATTTTCCGAAAATTTTCTATATAAAAGAGAAATTTTCCGAAAATTTTCTATATAAAAGAGAAATTTTCCGAAAATTTTCTATATAAAAGAGAAATTTTCCGAAAATTTTCTATATAAAAGAGAAATTTTTCGAAAATTTTCTATATAAAAGAGAAATTTTCCGAAAATTTTCTATAAAAAAGAGAAAATTTCCGAAAATTTTCTATAAAAAAGAGACATTTTTCGAAAATTTCCTAAAAAGAGAAATTTTCCGAAAATTTTCTATAAAAAGAGAAATTTTCCGAAAATTTTCTATAAAAAGAGAAATTTTCCGAAAATTTTCTATAAAAAGAGAAATTTTCCGAAAATTTTCTATAAAAAGAGAAATTTTCCGAAAATTTTCTATAAAAGAGAAATTTTCCGAAAATTTTCTATAAAAAGAGAAATTTTCCGAAAATTTTCTATAAAAAGAGAAATTTTCCGAAAATTTTCTATAAAAAGAGAAATTTTCCGAAAATTTTCTATAAAAAGAGAAATTTTCCGAAAATTTTCTATAAAAGAGAAATTTTCCGAAAATTTTCTATAAAAGAGAAATTTTCCGAAATTAATTTCCGAAAATTTTCTATAAAAAGAGAAATTTTCCGAAAATTTTCTATAAAAAGAGAAATTTTCCGAAAATTTATATAAAATTTATATATATAAAAGAGAAATTTTCCTAAAATTTTCTATATAAAAGAGAAATTTTCTATATAAAAGAGAAATTTTCCGAAAATTTTCTATATAAAAGAGAAATTTTCCGAAAATTTTCTATATAAAAGAGAAATTTTCCGAAAATTTTCTATATAAAAGAGAAATTTTCCGAAAATTTTCTATATAAAAGAGAAATTTTCCGAAAATTTTCTATATAAAAGAGAAATTTTCCGAAAATTTTCTATATAAAAGAGAAATTTTTCGAAAATTTTCTATATAAAAGAGAAATTTTCCGAAAATTTTCTATAAAAAAGAGAAAATTTCCGAAAATTTTCTATAAAAAAGAGAAAATTTCCGAAAATTTTCTATAAAAAAGAGACATTTTTCGAAAATTTCCTATAAAAAAGTGAAATTTTCTATAGAAAGAGAATTTGTTCAAAAATTTTCTATAAAAAGAGTAATTTTTTTATATAAAGAGAAATTTTCCGAAAATTTTATATAAAAAGAAAAATTTTCTATAAAATAAAACAGTTTTTGAAAAATTTCCAAAAATTTTCTATAAAACAAGACGTTCTCTGAAAATTTTCTATTAAAAGAGAATTTTTTTCCAAAATTTTCAATAAAACTAGAAAATTTTCAAAATTTTCCATGGAAAACAGAAATTTCTGTTTTCTCAAACAGTTTTTTATGAAAAGTTAAATTTTCTTATTTTTTTTTAAATAGATAAGAAAAATACATATTTAAGTTTTTGGTGATATAAAGTTAACAATTTCAGGGAAATAAAGCCCTTTTTAAGTAAAATTTTAAATTAAATATCAATCATACGTATTTTATCTGTAATAAAATCCCAAACATATTACTCATACGTTAAGTAACAGAATATGACTTGACACAATTTATTTGTTTTATAACCCAAAAAAAAAAAAGAAAAATAACCAACATATGAATAATATTTGAGTTTAACCACTGATTGCTAAATGATAAACAAACAATAATACCAAAAATAACCTTGAAATATAAACCCCCACAAAAAGAGTGAAATACCCTCCAATCAACCGTATAAAATTACTTCCTAAATAGACTTTTATTGCACATATTCTATATGTGGAAATAAATGTTTGTAGAACTAAACAAGATCTGCCATAAAAGATACCTATTGCAATAATAATTTAACAACAACACCCACCTAAACACTTTTCACACATATACCGCTCCGATAACAGTTCAGTTTACAAAAAAAAGGGAAATAAATATGCACACGTATAACTTTTTACTCTTAATAAAAAATAAACCCAAAAAAACACCTGGGTACGGACGTTAGAGTAATTTTTTTTTCTGTTTAAATTGTCTATGTAACACCAACATACATACATAAACATTTATTATATCGAGGGAACTAGTGTTCGACTACGTGCACTTAGTCATACAACTATAATAAAATAGAATAAAATTGTTAAAATAAAATGAAAATATAAAATAGTTGAGGTGTAGACAACATGCACCATCATTGGATGATTATTATGTTTATTCAGACCACCCATGTGTAGCGCACGACCAACATGAACAATGTATAAACGCTTTTTCTGCAGCCTGTTTTTTTTTCTCTGTTTTAGTGTTTTTTCACTTGGAAAACAAAAAGTCAGGCAGAGAAAAAAGTTTTTTTTTATTTTGTGGCGAAAAAAAAAGTAAAATAACGTTGGAATGACTGTGAACATGGAAAAATAACAATAAACTCCCATCAAAATGTTTTAACACTCTTTAAACATTTTTCTACTCCGTGTGCATGTCGCGCTGTGCTGACTCATCTGTTTGTAATGATAACACTTCATTATGTGTGGAGTGTATACCCTACAGATGGTAAAAAATATACATTTTTTAAGTTTTATTAAGCATTTTTAGATATATTATTAAGTTTATACTCTTTTACTTAACGTATGCGTAATATGCATGTGATTTTTGTTAGCCAACATACGTATGATTAATATTGAATATAAATTAAATTTGGATACCTTCACTTAATTGTGTACAACAACTACATTTATATATCGATTTTAACAAATTATATATCATTTTGTTTGTAACATAATCAGCTTTGTTAATTTTAATATATAATTTTATTTTTTAATCATATAAATTTTTGATGAATTTTTGAAAAAATGTTTTTGTACTGTATCTCCCAGTCACCTTTAATTCTCTTTTTAATACCTTTATTGGTTTATTAAGCTGTCTATATGTGTGTTTTTGTTTTCTATATTGTTTTTATGGTTTTTGGTTGCAAATTCACACAGTCCCAACAAAGAGGCGAAAAATAAACCAAACAAACGAACAACCCTTTAAATAGTTAATCAATCTATAACAATGAAATGAGTAAAAGTTTTTTCAATGGTTTTTGTAGTTGCTCTTCCAAAGAATTTTAATTTTGTATGGTTTAGGTTTTTTGTCTGTTCATTTACTCCAAATATAGGTGATTAGGTAAGTATGTTTCCATTGTTTGTTTTTTTAGTGGCTTTGAAGTTTAACAAACTAATAAGTGTTTAGATACTAAATTTTAAATTTCGACGAGAATTAAAAATGTTTTCAATAATTTGGTACAAAATTTAAAAATCCACAAAATTTTAAGAATTATTCTAATAATAAAGTCTTTTTCTTCAATTTCTTTCTCTGGACAACAACAAATTCAATATACAGCAAATTGCAGAAAACTGCCATCTATCTATTTCTTTTTATAAGTTTTTGAATGAATCGTTTGCTACAAAATCTCTAGTATACGCATTATTATCTTCCAAATTGTATTTTTTAATAGTTTGCTATTGAAACCCACAGTCTTACTAATATATTTATATTTTTTTACAACATCTCTAGGTATTTTATTTTACCGTTGCTTTTTATAAATAACTGCACTTAAACTTTAATTATTTTTTGGATCTTGTTTTTGTATGTTGTCTCTAGTAGTTTTACAAGAAATAAATATTTATACTGCAATCAATTTTTATTTCCACTATATCTCATAGACAATTTTCATCTTTTTGTTAGCAGTAGTTTCATAAAAAACTACATAATTATTTGCTTTACTACTTTTAAATTCTAAAGAAATAGTGAAAAAAACATAAGGAAGAAATCAAATATAACACAGTGCTACATTTACATTAGGTACTCAGAGCTTCTTATGACTCTTGATAATAATAATGATAATGTAGTTTGAAAGTATTTATGTTTTTTTGCCTTATCAGCATTTTTAGTTCAATTTTAATTTGAAACGTATGAGTGTTAAATATTTTTTATTAAAATATTTGTTACTCATACGTACAGACTGCATTAATAAGAATTTTAGTCTTAGTCTTAGCTGCAAAAAAAAAAACGAAATCAGTTTCAAAAATGTTAGATTAAAAAAAATTCGAAAATTACACCAAATTTCAAAAATTTTTCACAAGAAAGTTTTTAAAAATTTTTCGAACAAAAGTGAAAAAAACAAAAAATCCGAAATACAAAAGTAAACTTTTGCAAATAGTTTCTATAAAAAGTGAAATTAACGAATAATTTCTATAAAAAAGAGATATTTTTCGAATTTCTCCAAAAAGATAAATTTCTCGAATATTCTATAAAAAAAGATTTTTCATTTTCTTCAAATTTTTCTTCAAAATCTATAAAAGGTGAAATATTCCAAAAATTTTCATTAAAAGA
>NW_023994818.1:110000-213267 GCF_015586225.1 Lucilia sericata
AATTCAAAAAAGAACCATTTCAATGACAAAAAAGTACCAGAAACTTCCATTTTAATTCAATCAGTAGGCGGCATGTTTATTTTTGAGTTTCTAGGATCAATATTCAAAAGGATTGAAAAAGTACCAATTGAACAACAAAAAGTACCAAAAAGTTTACTCTTCTAAATTGTCATTCTATCAGGATCAGACATATAGGTCTGATTTTATGTTTCTAGGTTCAATATGGCAGAAAACCAAAAAGTATAAGTTAAAGAAAGGAAAAGTATTAAAAATCCCTTCCAACAGCTTGTCATTCAATCAGGGATCTGAATGTTTAATTTTAAGTACCTTTTGAAGAGCGAAAAAGTACCAAAAAATCCTTCTTATAGGTTCTCATTTACTTCGGGCTGTACATATTTAACATTATGTTTCTTGACTAAATGTACAAATCTCATTTCATTAATATACATAACTATTTAATTTGTTTCTCATCTCAGCTTAATTTCCCACATACAATTTTCCATCCGTGATTTTGGCAATAACAATACACAGCTTCAGACTTAAAGTAATATTCTTGCTCTGCTTCGTTTTAATAAACAAGCAAACTAAGTACAAGCACAACATTTACCATATAAAGCTGTATGTTGTTGTTGTTTTTGCTTTTTGTCAAAGAATGCTTTGCATAAGCATGCTTATTTACGGACCGATTTTGCTGATCGTCTGATAGAATCATTGAAGATTCCGATCTCGCAGATATATAAGATCTGCTGAAAACTGATTTAAATATACATTACCGAACCACTCCACTCGTCAGATGCAGTATTTTATAGTAATAGATCCAACCTATAGCAGTGAGAAATCTCAGGATATAATTAAGCTTGGATCCAGATATCTCACCAAGGTTAGATATGAAGTAACTGCCATGAACACGGTTTCTTTTAAGAGATAAAGCAGGACATTCCCAGAGAAGATGAAAGACCGTTTCTTCCTTTTCCATGTCTTTGCAACTGAGACAGTGTCGACTAGCATGTCTGCCTAGCCCCCAGTGTCCCGTTATTACTGCTAACAATCTCGATATATCCCGTCAACTTCGGTTTATAAGGAGTCTTGTAGGTTTCTCATTTTCAAGATAGAATCTGAGGATATTACTCTTGATAAAACCTAACGGGGTTGCTACTGGAACGGCTTTGGTGAGATCAAGAGCAGATCCCATTCTGGAAAGCTCATCTGCCTGTTCATTTCCATAATAGACCCAGCCTTGACAGATCTTTCTTGCATTGTGCAACTAATAGCGAAGTGTTAGTACAATAAGTATCGCTTGACTATCGACAAAAATTACTATGTTGCCTCGAATATTGAGGTCATGTAGTATCATTATCGCAAACATTTCAGCCTGAAAGACGCAACAGTTGTTGGGAAGACGATGAGATAAACTTATCCTAGCTTCTTCACAGAAGACACCAGAACCAACAATGCAGTTCATTTTAGAACCATCTGTAAAGATTATGGTGGTATATTTGGTCGAATAGGGGCGAAAGAATACAAACGGAATGACAGACTTATAAAAACTACCAAGAGATTTTTAAAATACACGAAAAGCTGATTTCATGTTCATTACACCAAATGAAGAAATATCATCTCGACATTGTAAATCTTTGACAAGCCCCGGTGGGCTTAGGAGGACAAAATTCAAAACTTTAAATCGACAACAATTTCATTAAAATCCTTTAGAAGTTACAGATTTATTTTCCTAATTTTTTTCTTTTCTATATCTCTGTGGCGGTCTTTAGAAAGATTTGTAATTAATACGTATGAGTGTTAATTTTACTAATAAATGCTACTCATACGTACCGTTGCATCAAAAATTTGGTTTTCTCAAGAAACCTAAGAATTAAATTTATATTTTTTTTTGCAATTTTTAAGACCTTGACAAAAAACACCTGCCTAAGCAAAATTTGTGTATTGATTTAATAACAGAAATTGCTTAAATTAATATAATTAGTATAATTTAGCAAAAAAATACCTCTTGGGACCTACACAATCATATTTTGTGAAATAATAAACTTACTTCTTCTGTGATGATAAATGAAGCTAATTTGAACATTTTCTTAGCAAAAAGGAAAAAAGAACTTGAAAGGTCAAAAGTAAGAAATAAAAGAAAATAAACAAAAAAGATCTATGTATATAATTACACTCAAGGAATTTGGGGGATTTTATGAAAATAAGATGTTTCAAGGACATTTGAGAGAATATGATAAACAAATTTGACAAATTGTGTTCAATTAATAATAAAAATTTCCTTTTGAAAATTTCTAACGAGTTCGAGATTTAGAATAATTTTGGGTTTCGAATACAAAAGCAGCCAGAGAGTTCTTTTGTTTTTCTCGGCCAATACAATGGGTGATTGAAGAAGAGAGAGAACGATTTCGATTATGAACCAACCTATTGATTAGTTTATGGATTAACCTACTGAATAGTTTATGAATTGGTTTCTGATTATTTTATGGAACTAATGACTATGAATTATGGATTAGTTTATAGGCTAGCCTATGGACTAGTTTATGGACTAGTCTATGGTCTAGCTTATGGATTAGTCTATGGACTAGCCTATGGACGAGTCTATGGACTAGTCTATGGAATAGTTTATAGACTAGCCTATGGACTAGTCTATGGACTAGTCTATGGACTAGGCTATGTATCAATCTATAGACTAGGCTATGGATTAGTCTATGGACTAGCCTATGGAATAGCCTATAGACTAGCCAATGGATTAGTATATGAACTTGTCTATGAAATATTCTCTAGCCTATGGGCTAGCCTATGAACTAGTCTATGGGCTAGCATATGGACTAGTCTATTGAATAGTCTCTAGACTAGCATATAGACTAGTCTATGAATTAGTCTATAGACTAGCTTTTGCACTAGTCAATGGATTAGTCTATAGATTAGTTAATGAACTTGTCTATGGAATAGTCTCTAGACTAGCCTATGGACTAACCTATGAAGTAGTCTATGGGCTAGCATATGGACTAGTCTATGGAATAGTTTCTAGACTAGCCTATGGATTAGTCTATAGACTAGCCTATGGATTAGTTTATGAACTAGTCTATGGAACAGTCTCTAGACTAGCCTATGGACTAGTCTATTGAATAGTCTCTAGACTAGTATATGGACTAGTGTATGGAATAGTCTCTAGACTAGACTATGGACTAGCCTATGGATTAGCCTATAGACTAGCTTTTGGACTAGTCAACGGATTAGTCTATAGATTAGTCAATGAACTTCTCTATGGAATAGTCTCTACACTGGCCTATGGAATGATCTCCAGACTAGCCTGGACTAACCTATGAACTAGTCTATGGGCTAGCATATGGACTAGTCTATGGACTAGTCTATGGAATAATCTCTAAACTAGCCTATGGACTAGTCCATGGACTAGCCTATGAACTAGTCTATGGGCTAGCATATGGACTGGTCTATGTAATA
This sequence comes from Lucilia sericata, assembly GCF_015586225.1. Lineage (NCBI taxonomy): Eukaryota > Metazoa > Arthropoda > Insecta > Diptera > Calliphoridae > Lucilia > Lucilia sericata. The sequence goes on from NW_023994818.1 coordinate 113,466, forward strand.
GTCTCTAGACTAGCCTATGGATTAGTCTATTGAGAAGTCTATGCACTAGTCGATGGGCTATTTTTTTAACTATTAGTCTAGTCCATATATTAATAAATAATATATGGACTAGTCAATGGACTAGTCTATGGGGTTTTTGTCAAGTTCTACACTATTCTGTAGACTATTGACTGGAATAGGTAATAGTCTATGGACTAGTCAGTTGGTAGCGGACAAGTCTTTAAACTAGTCTATGAACTGGTCAATGGACTAGACTATGACTAGTATATAGACTACCTTATAGACTAGTCTATGAACTAGTCTATAAGCTATTTTGCTGGTTAAATTCAATTAAAATTAAATTCTAAAAACCTAGATTTCGATCGCACCCATTTATGCAATTTGATTAACAATGTTTCATCATATTAATAAAAATTTTTATAAGAATTAAATGAAATTTTATTCTGAGTGTATTGTAGTAAAGTAAACAAATAAAAACTTTTCCACAAGAAAAAAAAAGAAGATGATATATAATGACCATAAAAATGTCATTGAAATACACATTTTCCATTTTTGTTTTTATTAAATTAACAACTTTGAAAATGTTTACATTAATGAAACCAAATATTATTGAAATTAAAAACATGAGTTGTCACTTTTTCCTTGACCAGTAGTAGAATGAAGAATGATTTATTCAGAAAGTAAGAAAATAAAAAAAAACTTAAAAAAATTACATTAAATTTAAATAATTGAAACAATGATATACAATAAGAATTCCATTAAAAAATATAAAATAAATTTTTTTTCTTTGTCTTTTACATAACTAATATAATTTCTTAAGCCATTAAAATATATAAGTTGTTCTCTAAGTACTTGAAAAAAAAATTCGATTTTATACAAAATTTTTTTTTCATTGATGTGCAAATGATGTCCAGTTTAACATGCCATTAAAAATCCATCCTCAAAAAAGAAATCTCATTAAAAATAAATGAGAGTAAAATGATGTTTTATTTTAATATTAAAACCCTTATTAACATATTTTAATAAAACAAAACAATCCTGCATAAATTTCCAACAGAGTTAAACTGTATTTAACCCATAATTAATCTGATGCTAGAGACTTTCCCTAAAGTATTAATTATAAATTAAACTCGCTACAAAACGACCACACAAAAATCAACAACAAAAAGCATAGCATACTTATTACAACATTGTCATTTATACTCTTTTCATTTTTTTTGTAATTTGTATTCTAATTATTATTACTCATACGCTACAGTGCACAGATTTGAATTTATTTTTTTTATCAAGGAATAATTTAAAATTGATGTCAACTTTGTGTGCTGTGTGTGTCTTTTATGGCCCTCCTCCAACTCCTCTCTATGATTATTACAATTATTATTATTGCAGCCAGCTAGAGTATTAAACATTTTCTGTTTTTGCTTTTTTTATTAACTAGAAAAATTATAATTTATGCCATTTTTACTTTTAGCCAACAAATGCTATAACAGTTTTTCAAATCTATTAATTTCTTCGTTTTTTTTCTACTCTTCTTTCTCTTAACATTTTAAATAGCAAAAACAAAGGGGGAATATGAAAACAGCTTACAAAAGAATCCTGTAATCAAAACCAGAAAGCAGTTAAAAAGTGAACGCAGTTTTTTTTTTAAATGATGTCATTTTTATTACAAAAAATCTCTAAAAAAGTGTTAAAATATTTTAATTTTAGCTTGAAAATAATAAAAAATAATTGCTAAAATTTTTTTACATAAAATAATACTCAAAAAAAGAGAAAGTATTAGCAACGAGTGAATTGTTTTTAAATGAGTGTAAAGAATTTATAATTTGAAAAGTAGAAAGAAGATAAAGTGAATAAAAAGTAACGCATTTTGTCAAAATATAACTATTTTATTGGAGCTCATGGATAAGTGTAGCTGTTTTAAGGGATCGTGTCACAATGGGTAAGTGATTATTATATATTTTTATTGAGTATTTTTCTTTTAGGTTTTGATAAGTTCTGTTTAATTTAAATTATAAATAAATAGACCCTAGGCGATATTCTAGTTCAGATTTTAGACATGACCATAGTCCAGACTATGATTCAGTTTAGAATATAGACTATAGGCCACACTATATACAAGTTGTCCAGACTGTATACTGAACTATAGTCTAGACAATAGAAAAGACTATAGTCCAGACTATAGAACGGACTGTATTACAGACTATTGACTAGATTATAGTCCAAAATATATACTAAACTATAGACTAGACTAATAGACTATAGACTAGACTATAGACTAGACTATAGACTAGACTATAGACTAGACTATAGACTAGACTATAGACTAGACTATAGACTAGACTATAGGCTAGACTATAGACTAGACTATAGGCTAGACTATAGACTAGACTATAGACTAGACTATAGACTAGACTATAGACTAGACTATAGACTAGACTATAGACTAGACTATAGACTAGACTATAGACTAGACTATAGACTAGACTATAGACTAGACTATAGACTAGACTATAGACTAGACTATAGACTAGACTATAGACTAGACTATAGACTAGACTATAGACTAGACTATAGACTAGACTATAGACTAGACTATAGACTAGACTATAGACTAGACTATAGACTAGACTATAGACTAGACTATAGACTAGACTATAGACTAGACTATAGACTAGACTATAGACTAGACTATAGACTAGACTATAGACTAGACTATAGACTAGACTAGACTAGACTATAGACTAGACTATAGACTAGACTATAGACTAGACTATAGACTAGACTATAGACTAGACTATAGACTAGACTATAGACTAGACATAGACTAGACTATAGACTAGACTATAGACTAGACTAGAGACTAGCTACTATAGACTAGACTATAGACTAGACTATAGACTAGACTATAGACTAGACTATAGACTAGAACTATAGACGAGACTATAGACTAGACTAAGACTAGAACTATAGACTAACTATAGAGTAGACTATAGACTAGACTATAGACTAAACTATAGACTAGACTATAGACTAGACTATAGACTAGACTATAGACGAGACTATAGACTAGACTATAGACTAGACTATAGACTAGACTATAGACTAGACTATAGACTAGACGATAGACTAGACTATAGGGACTAGACTATAGACTAGACTATAGACTAGCTATAGACTAGACTATAGACTAGACTATAGACATAGACTATAGACTAGACTATAGACTAGACTATAGACTAGACTATAGACTAGACTATAGACTAGACTATAGACTAGACTAGACTATAGACTAGACTATAGACTAGACTATAGACTAGACTATAGACTAGACTATAGACTACTATACTAGACTATAGACTAGACTATAGACTAGACTATAGACTAGACTATTGACTAGACTATAGACTAGACTATAGACTAGACTATTGACTAGACTATAGACTAGATTATAGACTAGATTATAGACTAGACTATAGACTATAGTTTAGACAATATAATAGACTATAGTTCAGAATATCGACTACTGGCCAGAAAATAGGCTAGGCTATAGTCCATGCTATAGACTAGACTAAAGTACTGACTATGGAGCAGACTATACCCTAGACTTTCGTTCAGACTATGTAATATATTCCAGACTATAGACTAGACTATAGTCCAGTCTATGGACTAGACTATAGTTCAGACTATAGACTAGACTAGACTACAATCCACACTATAGACTAGACTATATACTAAACTGTAGTCCAGACCATAGATTAAACTATAGTCTAAATTATAGAGTAGACTATAGTTTACACTACAGACTAAACCATAATACAAAATTAAACTAAACTATATTCCAGTCTATGTGCCAAACTATAGCCTATACTATACAATAGACTATATTACAGACTATAGACTAGATTATAGTCCAGACTACAGACTAGACTATAGTCCAGACTTTAGACTAGACTATAGTCCAGACTATAAATTAAGGTATAGTTCAGACAATAAATTAAGCTATAGTCCAGACTATAAATTAAACTATAGTCCAGACAATACAGTAGACTACAGTCAAACCAATAGAATTGGCTTAATTTTACAGATTGGACTATAGTCATTGATACAGCTAGTAGTAAAATTTAAATTGACTAACAGTACTATAAGTAGCCCACTTGGTATTAACTTCTTTCCATTTTCCAAATAACTATAAATTGTTTAACAAACCGTAAACAATTTCCTTAGAATACTGATTTAACATGGAAAAATTCTTGGAATTTAAAGCTCAAACAAAAAAAAAAAAAAAAAATAAATAATACGCAAATACATAGATATACCTAAGATGTAAATATACATTTAAAAGCATTTTCTACTAGAGAAACGAAGCCGGTATCTTTTTGTTTTATTATTTTTCCTGTTTTAAGCTAAAAGGGCATATTAAATGCAGAAATGAACAATAACTCCCAGGAATATTTCTTGTTAAAGACATCAAATGTAAGATTTCCTTACTTTCATGGAAATATGTATTTCAGAGAATTGTTTTGTTGTAACAAATATTTAAAATTTTCAAGATATGTTGAGACAAAAAAAATCACCAGAAATTTTTAAATAAATTAACAAAATTAATATTTTACTTAATAAATTGCGTTCATAATAAATAAATACCTACGGCTGTATTTATAAAAACTTATTTTAGGTTTATTAAACAATTTTAGGCAAAATTCAGGAAAATCGTATTTATAAACGTGAAATAGCTTAAAACACCTTCAATAAACCATTGACAATTAGAAGAATTTTATTGTAGGCTCGACCCTTCTTTAAGCCAACAATAACTTGATTTTTAACAATTTTTTTCTCAGATAAAGATTTTCCCGGTAATTTTAGGTTGATTGCGAAAACTAATAATGGTTTCTTTTAAAATAAAATCTAAAAATTCTAATTTTAACGTTTACAAATTTGTAAATAAAATCCCAGAAAATTTTTAAACGATTATATTTTGAGGAAAAAACTCAAATCTAAGCATTATTGGATTAATGCATGAATATTTGACAATATTCCAATTGTCCAGCACTATTTTTAGGAAATTTGGAAATGCCCGTCGGTCAACCAAATGATGGACAAAATCATTTGATTTGGCTTTTTCAAAGTTTGTTGGTTAAATATAATGCCATAAAGTAATTAACCATGTAAATTATATTGATTAGTGTTATACTAATGCAAAATATATTCGCCGGCATTAAAATTAGTCAAATATCAAAGAAATTTATCAATATTTGCAAAAATTTATCAAAAATTACAAGCAAAATATGTAAAAATAAGAAAATGTGTCATAGTGATGTATATTTTGTCGCAAAATATCCGTTATTCGGATACTTTTAATAATAATTAGAAATTATATGTTATATTTATTCATCTGAACTAAATAGACATTTATTAAGGCCATATATATATTTATTTTTCTTAAAAGTTTGTTTTTATTGTCAAAAATCTATTATAAACAAAAATATAAAATTAAGAAAACCGAATCAACGAATATTTTATCCTAATTGTACGCAACACTAACACATAAAATGACAGCCATATTTTACAGTGCTGCCAACTTAAACATAAATCAGCACAATAGTTAATATACGTTTATTATTTGTTTATGAATATCACAATTTTATTAATGGTTTTTAAGGCTAAAGTGTGATTTAACTATTGAGTGCATTAAAAGCAAAATAAGATTTTTTTATAAATACAAGCGCTAATGTTTTAATTTAAATTGGTATTAGTCTTTTTAGCTTTTTGTTATTTGCAACAGCTGCTACAACAAGATATACAAGATTATTATTTTAACTGAATTGCAAAACGACACAAACTGTTATTTAAATCTGGTTAAACAGCTAATTCGGTTTTTTATTCTTTATAAAATTCATTTAAGAACCACTTAAGAGGAAATTATTAATGATGAATTTTTGTAAATTTAAATTGTGGAGATTACATCGAGGAGATTACAGCAGAAAAAAGACAACATACTGAACCAAAGACAAGATTACCAAAAATTGGTCTAAGTAGAGTCAAAACTATTGACCAATAAGAAGAGTCAAATATAGACTAGATTAAACTATAAACTAGACTGTAGACTATACTATAGACTAACTATAGACTATACTATGACTAGACTATAGATTAGCCTATAGACTAGAGTAGACTATAGACTAGCCTATAGACTAGATTATAAAATATAGACTAGACTATGGACTAGACTATAGACTAGACTATAGACTAGACTAGACTATAGACTAGACTATAGACTAGACTATAGACTAGACTATAGACTAGACTATAGACTAGACTATAGACAAGACTATAGACTAGACTATAGACTAGACTATAGACTAGACTATAGACTAGACTATAGACTAGACTATAGACTAGACTATAGACTAGACTATAGACTAGACTATAGACTAGACTATAGACTAGACTATAGACTAGACTATAGACTAGACTATAGACTAGACTATAGACTAGACTATAGACTAGACTATAGACTAGACTATAGACTAGACTATAGACTAGACTATAGACTAGACTATAGACTAGACTATAGACTAGACTATAGACTAGACTATAGACTAGACTATAGACTAGACTATAGACTAGACTATAGATTAGACTAGACTATAGACTAGACTAGACTATAGACTAGACTAGACTATAGACTAGACTATAGACTAGACTATAGTCTAGACTATAGACTAGACTATAGACTAGACTATAGACTAGACTATAGACTAGACTATAGACTAGACTATAGACTAGACTATAGACTAGGACTATAGACTAGACTATAGACTAGACTATAGACTAGACTATAGACTAGACTATAGACTAGACTATAGACTAGACTATAGACTAGACTATAGACTAGACTATAGACTAGACTATAGACTAGACTATAGACTAGACTATAGACTAACTAAGACTAGACTATAGACTAGACTATAGACTAGACTATAGACTAGACTATAGACTAGACTATAGACTAGACTATAGACTAGACTATAGACTAGACTATAGACTAGACTATAGACTAGACTATAGACTAGACTATAGACTAGACTATAGACTAGACTATAGACTAGACTATAGACTAGACTATAGACTAGACTATAGACTAGACTATAGACTAGACTATAGACTAGACTATAGACTAGACTATAGACTAGACTATAGACTAGACTATAGACTAGACTATAGACTAGACTATAGACTAACTATAGACTAGACTATAGACTAGACTATAGACTAGACTATAGACTAGACTATAGACTAGACTATAGACTAGACTATAGACTAGACTATAGACTAGACTATAGACTAGACTATACTAGACTATAGACTAGACTATAGACTAGACTATAGACTAGACTATAGACTAGACTATAGACTAGACTATAGACTAGACTATAGACTAGACTATAGACTAGACTATAGACTAGACTATAGACTAGACTATAGACTAGACTATAGACTAGACTATAGACTAGACTATAGACTAGACTATAGACTAGACTATAGACTAGACTATAGACTAGACTATAGACTAGACTATAGACTAGACTATAGACTAGACTATAGACTAGACTATAGACTAGACTATAGACTAGACTATAGACTAGACTATAGACTAGACTATAGACTAGACTATAGACTAGACTATAGACTAGACTATAGACTAGACTATAGACTAGACTATAGACTAGACTATAGACTAGACTATAGACTAGACTATAGACTAGACTATAGACTAGACTATAGACTAGACTATAGACTAGACTATAGACTAGACTATAGACTAGACTATAGACTAGACTATAGACTAGACTATAGACTAGACTATAGACTAGACTATAGACTAGACTATAGACTAGACTATAGACTAGACTATAGACTAGACTATAGACTAGACTATAGACTAGACTATAGACTAGACTATAGACTAGACTATAGACTAGACTATAGACTAGACTATAGACTAGACTATAGACTAGACTATAGACTAGACTATAGACTAGACTATAGACTAGACTATAGACTAGACTATAGACTAGACTATAGACTAGACTATAGACAAGACTATAGACTAGACTATAGACTAGACTATAGACTAGACTACAGACTAGACTATAGACTAGACTATAGACTAGACTATAGACTAGACTATAGACTAGACTATAGACTAGACTATAGACTAGACTATAGACTAGACTATAGACTAGACTATAGACTAGACTATAGACTAGACTATAGACTAGACTATAGACTAGACTATAGACTAGACTATAGACTAGACTATAGACTAGACTATAGACTAGACTATAGACTAGACTATAGACTAGACTATAGACTAGACTATAGACTAGACTATAGACTAGACTATAGACTAGACTATAGACTAGACTATAGACAAGACTATAGACTAGACTATAGACTAACCTAATATATTTAGAAATTAGTTTTCCAACTTGCGACCACTTTTCTACTAAATTATAATTATATTTTGTAATAAAAGTCCTGCTGGGTTTAGTCGTCTTCAACCAAATTCAATTATCATTCATAAAATATACAATTCCACTTAAACCAGCACAAAAAGTTCATACATTAAAGGTAAATATAAAATTTATTATTGTGTTAAATTTTATATTGTTTATTGTTATATTTAGATTAAAAAACGACAGCGTGGCAGACTGACAGCCAGACATTTTGTCTACAGAGGGACACAAAATTTGGCCAGACTAAAAATTCAAATGCAATTGAGGTGTACTTAAGAGCAGACAGAAAAGATGAAAGAAAATTTAGGCATTAAACAATTAGATTTTAAAGAAAATAAAGAAAAAAGATTTATGGAAAAGCAATGATTCATAAAAATATTTACCAGCTTGTTTGTAAGAAACTGTGCAAAAGCTTAAGAGGAATAATTTAATGAATAATTTCTTTAGCAATAATTTTATTTGTATCCTAATTTTATGGAGAATATTCAAAGAATTTAAAAACTGTATTGAATATACATACATATGTATATACAAATAACAGAGCATACTTTAAGGCTTTTTATTACAACTGTAAAAATCATTTTACCAAAAGTTTTTCTCTTTAAAAAAATACCAAATTTTTATTTTTAAAATACTTCAAAAACAATTTAAAGTAAAATTGAAAAGTATAAAACTGAAATATGTTAAAAATATTTTCTTTTCTTCTACCACTTGACCGTCATACATAAATATTTATTTCTATAGAAATGTATAAATGTATTCATATGTATGTATGTGTGAATTGTATGAATTTACAACAAGTGTTTGTATTTTTAAATGTATGTTTTGTAAAATAAAATACGTTCTTTTTCCTTTTACTTCTTCTCATTTATTTAAATATTTCTTTAGTTTTTAAAGCTAAAGGCGGTTATGACTAACAACAAAACTTCTGAATATTTTATGTAGAGAATAGACAACTATTTTTATATTATTCATGTACACATACATGAATAATATAATGTATATGTAAATATTTGGATAATTTTCAACATTGTTGGAAAGGTAGATGGCTGGTAACGTGGTGTAGATTTTAGCACGAATTTGTAATATAATAATAAATTATATTCTTTTAATTGTTCAATAATTTTTCGAATTCGCTCTTCATAATAAACTACCCTAGTAAAACTTGTAAATGAAAAAACATCAAATTTGAGTGAAATACTTTTTACTGTATATTAGAAATTTTATAGGCTTTAATAGACATTGAAAATAGGTCTTGCAAATATGCAAGATTTAATCGCCTGAATATTTTGCAGTTATTTCACACGTTTTTACCAATTTGCAAGACCTATAGTCACTGCAAATTTAAAGAATATGAAACTAAATATTATAAATAAATTGTGCTAGATTATGGCAAATATAAAAACTATTTACAATACCTGCAAGTATTTGCCATTTAAAAAAGTATTGCAAACAGGTCTTGCAAATCTGCAAGAATTAATCAACTGAATGTATTGTTGGTATTTAGTACATTTAAACATATTTGCTAGACTTGAAACTATTGCTAATTGAAATTTTAAAATTTCATCAAAAATTATACATAAAGCTAGGTTATAGCAACATAGTAAATGTAAATTTTATTGTAAAACACATACAATTTACAACACTTGATCTTATTTACAAAGATTGTCCAAAAGATCTTGCAAATAATGAAAGATTTTACTAGTAAAGTTAAAGTTTAATTAAAAACGTAATTATAGCAAATATTACAGTATTACCCAGTGTAACAGGTCTTGCAAACAAGCAAGATTTCAACAGCTGAATATTTTATATAGATTTGCTTTATTTAAACACTTTTGCTAGACCTGATACCCTTGCAAACTTGCAAAAATTCGTGAAAATAGTACTTAATACTAAATTACAGCAACATAGTAAATTTAAATTGAATTTGCTACATTTCAGCAAATTTGCAATACTAAAAAGATGTTGTAAACAGGTCTAGTAAATAAGCAAAATTAAAACAGCTGAATATTTTGAAGTGCTTCACCATATAGAAACAACTTTGCAAGACTTGTTATCATTGCAAAGATCGTAAATCCAGATAATTTAATACATTTAAGAAAATTTAATACATTTCAAGTTTTCTTAAAACTATAATTATAGCAAGTATAACGTAGTGCAACAGCTCTTGCAAATATGCTAGATCAACACAGCTAAATGCTTTGCTATAATTGATATCATTGCAAACTTTAAACATTTTGTATTACATCAACTTAGTAAATTTAAGTTGAACTTTATAATTTAGCCAATTTGCAATACTAAAAAGTGATTACAAACGGGTCTAGTAAATAAGGAAAATTTAAACAGCTGAATGTTTTGAAGTGATTTACCAAATTTAAGTCACTTTGCAAAAGGTTATACAATTTACAAGAAATTTATAAAATATATCAGTTTGCTCTACCTTACTACCCTTGCAAATTTACAATTAAAAAAAAAATATGGCAAATAGGTCTTGTAAACAGCAATATCTAAATAAATTTGGTTACAAAAAAACTATTTGCAAGATTTATTAGACAAATGAAAATAAAATGTTCAAAAATATAAAAAGTGTAATGTAGCAAATGATTCTTCCTAACCAACTATTGCTTTTTACCAACAGTAGTAGCTTTTGCTACAGTTTTGCAAAAACCTTTATGAATGTTTAAACAAGAAAAAGAAACAAGAAATGACAAAATGAAGGTAATACACAATTATTTTCAAAGAAAAGGAAACGGTATAATACTTCAAACGCAGTTGACGACGTTGGCGGCAAAAAAAAATGTTAATTGCTTCAAAGAAAACAGGAGATAGAGAGATAGAGAAAGAGCGAAAGAGAAACATTTAACAGTTACATGCCAAACAAGAAATGTAGGTTAACAGAGTTTGTGTATATAACTAAATTATGACAAACATAATCATTAACAAAAACATCATGATTATGATGATGTTGGCTTTAATTTTATTTTTCCTTAATTAAACATTAAAAATAAAGTGTTTGTGTGAGTGTGTGGGTATATAAATAATATTTTTGTTATAATTTAAAAAAAAAATAAAGAGCGAGTGCAAAAATATGAGAAAAAAATCTATCTTGTTATAAATGTTGACCTTATTTCCTTGTTTAAAACTCTATAGAAAAAACACAAACTTTTCAACTAACTAAATTTTTTCCCTAAAGAGTAAATTGTTAAACTACAGCCAAATAGTGCGGAAAGAGCAGAAAGGGTGAGCTATAGAGAGAAAAAATAAAACTTAATTTTCTTAAATATAAAACTCATACAAATAAATAGTGCAACTTATACTATTGCAGTTAAACATACACACATACTGCAGTTTCAGCGGTAAGCACTACAACTATAACAAAAACAACACTTGACATGGTTTCACATTTCATTGCATTGCACTACAACAATTACAACTGCCTGACACTAGAGCAAATACCTGTGATATCATTGCTATATGCACTTGCCCAACTACTGCCATGATGAATTTAAGTACTACTCGTATTTGGAAAAATATAATAGTTGTGAGAAAAATTGCAGCAGTTTGGTGAAATTTAGTGAAAAAATTAAAACCTAATGCGGGATACTTTAAAAATTTTAAATTTATTTAATTTATTCGCACATCGTAATTGTTATCAAATGATCTAGAATTTTGCTCTAAATATAATGATATAAGGTCTTGCAGAGTTTGAACATATGAGTTCCTAGATCTAGGGAAAGGGCGAGACGGGCAAACGGGGCAAAGTGGACAAACAAAAGAACGAACGAACGAACGAACGAACGAACGAACGAACGAACGAAGAACGAACGAACGAAGAACGAACGAACGAACGAACGAACGAACGAACGAAAACGAACGAAACGAACGAACGAACGAACGAGAACGAACAACGAACGAACGAACGAACGAACGAACGAACGAAAGAACGAACGAACGAACGAACGAACGAACGAACGAACGAACGAACGAACGAAAACGAACGAACGAACGAACGAACGAACGAACGAAAGAACGAACGAACGAACGAACAACGAACGAACGAACGAACGAAACGAACGAACGAACGAACGAACGAACGAACAAACGAACGAACGAACGAACGAACGAAGAACGAACGAACGAACGAACGAAAGAACGAACGAACGAACGAACGAACGAACGAACGAACGAACGAACGAACGAAGAACGAACGAACGAACGAACGAACGAACGAACGAACGACGAAGAACGAACGAACGAACGAAAGAACGACGAACGAAACGAAGAACGAACGATAACGAACGAACGAACGAACGAACTAACGAACGAAACGAAGAAAGAACGAACGAAACGAACGAACGAACGAAACGAACGAACGAACGAACGAACGAACGAACGAACGAACGAACGAACGAACGAACGAACGAACGAACGAACGAACGAACGAACGAACGAACGAACGAACGAACGAACGAACGAAGAACGAACGAAGAACGAACGAACGAACGAACGAACGAACGAACGAACGAACGAACTAACGAACGAACGAACGAACGAACGAACGAAACGAACGAACGAACGAACGAAGAACGAAACGAACGAACGAACGAACGAAACGAACGAACGAACGAAAGACGAACGAACGAACGAACGAACGAACGAACGAACGAACGAAAAGAACGAAACGAACGAACGAACGAACGAACGAACGAAACGAACGAACGAACGAACGAAACGAAAACGAACGACGAACGAACGAACGAACGAAGAACGAACGAACGAACGAACGAACGAAACGAACGAAACGAACGAACGAACGAACGAACGAACGAACGAACGAACGAACGAACGAACGAACGAACGAACGAACGAACGAACGAACGAACGAACGAACGAACGAACGAACGAACGAACGAACGAACGAACGAACGAACGAACGAACGTAACGAACTAACGAACGAACTAACGAACTAACGAACCTAACTAACTAACTAACTAACTAACTAACTAACTAACTAACTAACTAACTAACTAACTAACTAACTAACTAACTAACTAACTAACTAAACTAACTAACTAACTAACTAACTAACTAACTAACTACAACTAACTAACTAACAAACTAACTAACTGACTAACTAACTAACTAACTAACTAACAAACTAACTAACTAACTAACTAACTAACTAACTAACTAACTAACTAACTAACTAACTAACTAAATAACTAACTAACTAACTAACATTGCTATATTACAACAATATGTAAATAATTTGGAGAAATTTACAAGACTTAAATTACATAGCAAAATGGTCTTACAAAAGTTTAAGTTTAAGAAAATTTGTAATTCTAAAAATATATTAACAACAGATCTTGCAAATATGCAATATTCTAAAGGCTAAATATTTAAAGTAATTTGCCATGTTGAAGGTAATTTACAAGACTATAACAAATTTGAAAAATTTTCTATTTTAGCAAAAATTTTATGAATGTAGATGCGATTTACAAATATTTAAAAAACAATTTGCAATACTAACAAATATTGATATCAGATCTTGCAAATATGCAAGATTTAATCAACTTAATCAATTAACAATTTACTATAGTTAAACATATTTACTAGACTTAACATCATTGCAAATTTTGAAATAAACTCAAAATTATAAAACAAACTCAATAAAATAGAATATTTGAAATAGGTCTTGCAATTGTAAATATGCAAGTTTTTTAGAACAATTTAAAAAGTTAAATGTTTTAATCTGATTTTTCACATTTAAACAAATTTGCAAGACTTGTAAAAAACATTTTTAATTCTGTGCCTTAATACTCAGCATCACTATTGCAAATATAATTGCTGCTCTTGCCTGCCACTGTTCGTTTGAGATACTTAAACCTGCTACCTGGCTGGCTGGTAACACGAGTATTAAACATTTTTTCCATTTCTTTCACATATAGTTCATTTAGTTTTTTTTTGCTTTCATAAGATATTATTTTCATTTTAAGATGCATTTCTTAGTAATACGTTTTTTAAGATTCTATTATTTTCTGCCGTTTTTCTTTTAATTTTTTCTGCTGCATTTGCTTTTTTACGCTTTTCATTCATTATTCTAAGCAGTTGAAGAAGCTTTTTTTTGTTGTTGAGAAATGACTGTTGAAATGAAATGTTGTTGAACATGAAAAACGTCTTTTTTAAATAGCAAGAAAAAAACTATAGTAGTCAGCCTTAAGCATAAAATGTCCTTCATAGTATTTCACTTGTTTTATACATGATTTTTATAAGATATTTTTTTATGATGAAAAACTCAGCAAATTTAATGTGGCAGTTGTTTGCTTTACTATTGCTATTGTTCTTATTAGCACACTTTTGTGGCTGAAAATTAGGGTTTTGTAAAAGCACTAAGCTGAATTATTCGTCTAAAATTTTAAAGAATTTTTACTTTAATTTAATCAAGGGAATTTATTTTTAAAATAAAAATAACGAAGTTTTCATTATTGTTATGTTGTTTCTAAATTTGTTTTAACACATTTGAATTTATTTAAGTTTTCCCTTTCCCCCTAAAACCGCTTTTAGTTTAACCTAAAAATAAAATAAAAAACTTAAATTGATTTAACTTTTAAAAGCTTTTGTTTGGGTTGTTAAAATCCATTAAAAATTTATATATTTAACAAGTGTATTAAGTGAAACTTTTCCCCTCGTAAAAAAATACACAAATTTATTTAGAAAAAATAAGTAGAAATTGTTGAAAAACCCGCACGTACATACATGTAGCAAATTTAATTGCATATTTCCAACTTTGAAAACAAGACGCAGTTCAATATAGTGGATTAGTCTAGTCTATAGTCTAGTCTATAGTCTAGTCTATAGTCTAGTCTATAGTCTAGTCTATAGTCTAGTCTATAGTCTAGTCTATAGTCTAGTCTATAGTCTAGTCTATAGTCTAGTCTATAGTCTAGTCTATAGTCTAGTCTATAGTCTAGTCTATAGTCTAGTTTATAGTCTAGTCTATAGTCTAGTCTATAGTCTAGTCTATAGTCTAGTCTATCTAGTCTAGTCTATAGTCTAGTCTATAGTCTAGTCTATAGTCTAGTCTATAGTCTAGTCTATAGTCTAGTCTATAGTCTAGTCTATAGTCTAGTCTATAGTCTAGTCTATAGTCTAGTCTAGTCTATAGTCTAGTCTATAGTCTAGTCTAGTCTATAGTCTAGTCTATAGTCTAGTCTAGTCTATAGTCTAGTCTAGTCTATAGTCTAGTCTATAGTCTAGTCTATAGTCTAGTCTATAGTCTAGTCTATAGTCTAGTCTATAGTCTAGTCTATAGTCTAGTCTATAGTCTAGTCTATAGTCTAGTCTATAGTCTAGTCTATAGTCTAGTCTATAGTCTAGTCTATAGTCTAGTCTATAGTTAGTCTATAGTCTAGTCTATAGTCTAGTCTATAGTCTAGTCTATAGTCTAGTCTATAGTCTAGTCTATAGTCTAGTCTATAGTCTAGTCTATAGTCTAGTCTATAGTCTAGTCTATAGTCTAGTCTATAGTCTAGTCTATAGTCTAGTCTATAGTCTAGTCTATAGTCTAGTCTATAGTCTAGTCTATAGTCTAGTCTAGTCTAGTCTAGTCTAGTCTAGTCTAGTCTATAGTCTAGTCTAGTCTATAGTCTAGTCTAGTCTATAGTCTAGTCTAGTCTATGTCTAGTCTAGTCTAGTAGTCTAGTCTATAGTCTAGTCTATAGTCTAGTCTATAGTCTAGTCTATAGTCTAGGTCTAGTCTATAGTCTAGTCTATAGTCTAGTCTATAGTCTAGTCTATAGTCTAGTCTATAGTCTAGTCTAGTCTAGTCTATAGTCTAGTCTATAGTCTAGTCTATAGTCTAGTCTATAGTCTAGTCTATAGTCTAGTCTATAGTCTAGTCTATAGTCTAGTCTATAGTCTAGTCTATAGTCTAGTCTATAGTCTAGTCTATAGTCTAGTCTATAGTCTAGTCTATAGTCTAGTCTATAGGTCTAGTCTATAGTCTAGTCTATAGTCTAGTAGTCTAGTTCTATAGTCTAGTCTATAGTCTAGTCTATAGTCTAGTCTATAGTCTAGTCTATAGTCTAGTCTATAGTCTAGTCTATAGTCTAGTCTATAGTCTAGTCTATAGTCTAGTCTTATGTCTAGTCTATAGTTCTCTAGTCTATAGTTAGTCTAGTCTATAGTCTAGTCTATAGTCTATAGTCTAGTCTATAGTCTATAGTCTAGTCTATTAGTCTATAGTCTAGTCTATAGTCTAGTCTATAGTCTAGTCTATAGTTCTAGTCTATAGTCTAGTCTATAGTATAGTCTATCTAGTCTATAGTCTAGTCTATAGTCTAGTCTATAGTCTAGTCTATAGTCTAGTCTATAGTCTAGTCTATAGTCTAGTCTATATAGTCTAGTCTATAGTCTAGTCTATAGTCTAGTCTATAGTCTAGTCTATAGTCTAGTCTATAGTCTAGTCTATAGTCTAGTCTATAGTCTAGTCTAAGTCTAGTCTATAGTCTAGTCTATAGTCTAGTCTATAGTCTAGTCTATAGTCTAGTCTATAGTCTAGTCTATATTCTAGTCTATAGTCTAGTCTATAGTCTAGTCTATAGTCTAGTCTATAGTCTAGTCTATAGTCTTGTCTATAGTCTTGTCTATAGTCTAGTCTATAGTCTAGTCTGTAGTCTAGATTGTAGTCTATAGTATAATCCTCTCTATGGTCTACTATAGTTTGGTCTAGTCTAGTGTAGTTTAGTCTGGTCTATAATCTAGTCTTTAGTCTGATCTCTGCCTTATCGATAGTACTGTTTAACAAAGTCTTTAAGTTTGAACGCACTAATTTAAAACTTAATTTCTCTTTAACTGAGTGCAAGGTTATCTAAACAAGATTCTGCATAAACCAATACTCACTTGACTTGTATGCTATTAACTATTTATCATTATTGATTGATTTTACACGTTCGTGTTAATTTGTTTATAATATTTGAGCTTAATATGTCACAGAAAATGTGTAATAAAATGAAATTGAGCATTTATTTTTAATGTTTTGCATAAAATTATCGTGTAGAAAGACAATTGAACGAAATGTTGTTAATGAATTAATTAATTATTTATAAACTCATCTTGTTTTTAGGTTGTTGTAGCAATTAAACAAGTGGACAAATAAATAAAATAATTTAAGTGATATTTAATTAAAATATAAATAAGATAAATCTCTCTACTATATTCAACAAATTACTAGAGCGTATGATTAATATTGATTAATTTGTTTACAAAAATATAAGAAAATAAATTACTCATACGCCTATGTTAACATTGAAAGATATAGCTTATTGTAAATATTTAATTAAATTTTATTAAATATAAAAGAAAAATATTTTAATTTAATTTTCAACACTTAAATATTTCTATGGTTTCACTTAAATACTATATAAAGTAATGAATTTAATTTATTCTGCTGGTTATTATAATTAATATTTGTAGCTGTTGTTATTACAATTGATAATATTTAATTTTACTATTTTAATGCTTGTCATTAAAATAGCCAACAGGGATTAAAAGTGATTTCAATTAAATGATGAAATGAAACAGTTGATGGATTGGTTGGTTTCATTTGGTATAAATATCTTTACACCTGAGACTTGGCATACATTTTTTTACTGCTGGCGAATAAAATATTTATTTTATACTACATATTTACATAGAAGAACAATTTGCTTTAATGTAAATATTTTTATTACTGAGTATTATAATTTCCTTTGGTGGTTTTAGGTTATTTAGAAAATTGTTATGTGCAATTTAAAGTTAATGTAGAAAAGTTATTTGTTTGATGGCAGATATAGATTGTAAATAAATTATTAAAAGTTTAGTTAAATAAATATATGCATACTACGTAATGTAAATGTTTATAATTTTTTGCACAATGGGTTAAAATTAAAACAGTTGATTTATAAAAAAACAATGATTTTCTTTATTAACATTTTTGGGGGTCAGAATTTCTTTCCAAAATTTTTTCAAAAAAACTCTTCGAAAGATTTGGTAAAAATCGTATAAACAATCTAGACCATAATCTAGTCTATAGTTTAATATATAGTTTAGTGTATAGTTTAGCCTTCAGTAAAAGTTCTATTTTGTGGCCTATTCTAGTCTATAGTCTAATATATAGTCTTGTATCTAGTCTAGTTTATGGTCTAGTCTATAATCAGGACCATATCCTAGTCTACAGACTATTCCATAGTTTAGCTTATGGTCTAGTCTATGGCCTAGTCTATTGTTTAGTCTAAAGACTAGTCTATAGTCTAGTCTATTGTTTAGTCCATAGTCTTGTCTACAGTCTGGTTTATAGTCTAGCATTAAATATGATTTATAGTCTGGGCTATAAGTCTAGTTTATAGTTTATATTCTATAGTCTCGTCTATTCTCTAGTCTATGGTCTAGTCTATAGTCTAGTCTATAGTCTAGTCTATAGTCTAGTCTATAGTCTAGTCTATAGTCTAGTCTATAGTCTAGTCTATAGTCTAGTCTATAGTCTAGTCTATAGTCTAGTCTATAGTCCTAGTCTATAGTCTAGTCTATAGTCTAAGTCTATAGTCTAGTCTATAGTCTAGTCTATAGTCTAGTCTATAGTCTAGTCTATAGTCTAGTCTATAGTCTAGTCTATAGTCTAGTCTATAGTTCTAGTCTATAGTCTAGTCTATAGTCTAGTCTATAGTCTAGTCTATAGTCTAGTCTATAGTCTAGTCTATAGTCTAGTCTATAGTCTAGTCTATAGTCTAGTCTATAGTCTAGTCTATAGTCTAGTCTATAGTCTAGTCTATAGTCTAGTCTATAGTCTAGTCTATAGTCTAGTCTATAGTCTAGTCTATAGTCTAGTCTATAGTCTAGTCTATAGTCTAGTCTATAGTCTAGTCTATAGTCTAGTCTAGTCTAGTCTAGTCTATAGTCTAGTCTATAGTCTAGTCTATAGTCTAGTCTATAGTCTAGTCTATAGTCTAGTCTATAGTCTAGTCTATAGTCTAGTCTATAGTCTAGTCTATAGTCTAGTCTATAGTCTAGTCTATAGTCTAGTCTATAGTCTAGTCTATAGTCTAGTCTATAGTCTAGTCTATCTAGTCTATAGTCTAGTCTATAGTCTAGTCTATAGTCTAGTCTATAGTCTAGTCTATAGTCTAGTCTATAGTCTAGTCTATAGTCTAGTCTATAGTCTAGTCTATTGTCTAGTCTATAGTCTAGTCTATAGTCTAGTCTATAGTCTAGTCTATAGTCTAGTCTATTGTCTAGTCTATAGTCTAGTCTATAGTCTAGTCTATAGTCTATAGTCTAGTCTATAGTCTAGTCTATAGTCTAGTCTATAGTCTAGTCTATAGTCTAGTCTATAGTCTAGTCTATAGTCTAGTCTATAGTCTAGTCTATAGTCTAGTCTATAGTCTAGTCTATAGTCTAGTCTAAGTCTAGTCTATAGTCTAGTCTATAGTCTAGTCTATAGTCTAGTCTATAGTCTAGTCTATAGTCTAGTCTATAGTCTAGTCTATAGTCTAGTCTATAGTCTAGTCTATAGTCTAGTCTATAGTCTAGTCTATAGTCTAGTCTATAGTCTAGTCTATAGTCTAGTCCTATAGTCTAGTCTATAGTCTAGTCTATAGTCTAGTCTATAGTCTAGTCTATAGTCTAGTCTATAGTTAGGTCTATAGTCTAGTCTATAGGTCTAGTCTATAGTCTAGCTATAGTCTAGTCTATAGTCCTAGTCTATAGTCTAGTCTATAGTCTAGTCTATAGTCTAGTCTATAGTCTAGTCTATAGTCTAGTCTATAGTCTAGTCTATAGTCTAGTCTATAGTCTAGTCTATAGTCTAGTCTATAGTCTAGTCTATAGTCTAGTCTTATAGTCTAGTCTAGTCTATAGTCTAGTCTATAGTCTAGTCTTAGTCTAGTCTATAGTCTAGTCTATAGTCTAGTCTATAGTCTAGTCTATAGTCTAGTCTAAGTCTAGTCTATAGTCTAGTCTATAGTCTAGTCTATAGTCTAGTCTAAAGTCTAGTCTATAGTCTAGTCTATAGTCTAGTCTATAGTCTAGTCTATAGTCTAGTCTATAGTATAGTCTATAGTCTAGTCTATGGTCTAGTCTATAGTCTAGTCTATAGTCTAGTCTATAGTCTAGTCTATAGTCTAGTCTAAAGTCTAGTCTATAGTCTAGTCTATAGTCTAGTCTATAGTCTAGTCTAAAGTCTAGTCTATAGTCTAGTCTATAGTCTAGTCTATAGTCTAGTCTATAGTCTAGTCTATAGTCTAGTCTATAGTCTAGTCTATAGTCTAGTCTATAGTCTAGTCTATAGTCTAGTCTATAGTCTAGTCTACATTAAGTATTGTCTACAGTCTAGTCTTAAGTCTATTTTATAGTCTAGTCTATAGTCTAGACCATAGACTTTTCTAGTCTATTGTCTGGTCTTATCTATAGTCTAGTATATATATGTAAACTAGTTTATAGTTTAATCTATAGTCTAGTCTAGGGAGTTTACAATATACATAAAATTCTGTGGCATATTAGCTAAAGTATATCACATTTCTTTTTACTTATAAATATACCTTTTGTCTGGCTCGTATTATTTTATTTTATAAATAATGTTATTTAAGGTTTTATTTAATAAATATTAAATTGTAAGAATTGATCAACTAAGCATGATATGGGTATAATCCCAAAAAACACACATACATAAATATCTACACCTGCAAATAATAGTATCCATACATACACATTTTATACGCTCGTAATACAAAGGCCATCATTAAAAATATAAATCAGTTTACTAGGGGTTTTGCACAAACCTCAACACACTCACGCACAAACAGAATATACATTCTCTCAGCCAAAAGTTAGAGATATCTTTACTGATAATGTGTAGGGTAGAAGAAAGGAAGGAAAAAACTCGTAAAGAAAATTATGCAAATCAAGTGAGTAAAAATGGTATTTACTTTCACCATAAAAAACACTTTCTTCTTTTATACACCTTCTTTTCATTTATTATACATATTAAACGTATACACATATATACACTTACACAGGCAATTACGAATACATACAAATTTAAATAAATGGCAGACTGAAATATTTGTACGAACGTGCTTTGAAAAAAAGATGATGATTTATGAAAATAAATCAGGCTTGTGTTTGAGTATTTGAAATAGTACCAATCAAACATTTATATATACATACATACATATGCTTACAGGCATCTCAATGAATGGGAGTTAGCAAATTATGTATAAAACGAAGAGAGGGAGAGTAATATTTTACCCATAAATTATTATAACACATAATAACAATAAGTTTTTAGCTGGGAAGTGAATAAAATAGCTATTAAATAATAAAACATTAAGAACAAATAGCAAACTACTGGCACTGCTCATACCTGTGATATTCCACATCAGAAAACAGAAAGTACAATCAATATAACAAAATTTGATTAAAAAGGGTTTTCAAAATATAAACCCTTTTATTCGTCTCTTTTAAAACAACAACAACAGTTATGATTTACTCTGCTTGGTCTTATGTGTGTTTCTCTTATTTTGAAATTGTCATCATAAGGACTCTCAGTCCCCTCTATCACTTATAATTTATCCATTTAAATAAACAACAACAATATGCTTCCCTTTCTAATAAACCCCACAGGGAAGTATTTCTTTGTTTTCTTTAGTTTGTTTCCGTTTTAGAGTATTTTTCCACTTTCATATTTGGGAAACGTCAAGAATTTATCTACGGTTTACAGTGGGGCTTGTTGGAAATAGACCATAGACTAGAATATTGACTAGACAAAGACTAGACTCTAGACTAGACTCTAGACTAGACTATAGACTAGACTATAGACTAGACTATAGACTAGACTATAGACTAGACTATAGACTAGACTATAGACTAGACTATAGACTAGACTATAGACTAGACTATAGACTAGACTATAGACTAGACTATAGACTAGACTATAGACTAGACTATAGACTAGACTATAGACTAGACTATAGACTAGACTATAGACTAGACTATAGACTAGACTATAGACTAGACTATAGACTAGACTATAGACTAGACTATAGACCTAGACTAGACTATAGACTAGACTATAGACTAGACTATAGACTAGACTATAGACTAGACTATAGACTAGACTATAGACTAGACTATAGACTAGACTATAGACTAGACTATAGACTAGACTATAGACTAGACTATAGACTAGACTATAGACTAGACTATAGACTAGACTATAGACTAGACTATAGACTAGACTATAGACTAGACTATAGACTAGACTATAGACTAGACTATAGACTAGACTATAGACTAGACTATAGACTAGACTATAGACTAGACTATAGACTAGACTATAGACTAGACTATAGACTAGACTAGACTATAGACTAGACTAGACTATAGACTAGACTATAGACTAGACTAGACTATAGACTAGACTATAGACTAGACTAGACTAGACTAGACTAGACTATAGACTAGACTATAGACTAGACTAGACTATAGACTAGACTATAGACTAGACTAGACTATAGACTAGACTATAGACTAGACTATAGACTAGACTATAGACTAGACTATAGACTAGACTATAGACTAGACTATAGACTAGACTATAGACTAGACTATAGACTAGACTATAGACTAGACTATAGACTAGACTATAGACTAGACTATAGACTAGACTATAGACTAGACTATAGACTAGACTATAGACTAGACTATAGACTAGACTATAGACTAGACTATAGACTAGACTATAGACTAGACAATAGACTAGACTATAGACTAGACTATAGACTAGACTATAGACTAGACTATAGACTAGACTATAGACTAGACTATAGACTAGACTATAGACTAGATTATAGACTAGACTATAGACTAGACTATAGACTAGACTATAGACTAGACTATAGACTAGACTATAGACTAGACTATAGACTAGACTATAGACTAGACTATAGACTAGACTATAGACTAGACCATAGACTAGACTATAGACTAGACTATAGACTAGACTATAGACTAGACTATAGACTAGACTATAGACTAGACTATAGACTAGACTATAGACTAGACTATAGACTAGACTATAGACTAGACTATAGACTAGACTATAGACTAGACTATAGACTAGACTATAGACTAGACTATAGACTAGACTATAGACTAGACTATAGACTAGACTATAGACTAGACTATAGACTAGACTATAGACTAGACTATAGACTAGACTATAGACTAGACTATAGACTAGACTATAGACTAGACTATAGACTAGACTATAGACTAGACTATAGACTAGACTATAGACTAGACTATAGACTAGACTATAGACTAGACTATAGACTAGACTATAGACTAGACTATAGACTAGACTATAGACTAGACTATAGACTAGACTATAGACTAGACTATAGACTAGACTATAGACTAGACTATAGACTAGACTATAGACTAGACTATAGACTAGACTAGACTAGACTAGACTATAGACTAGACTATAGACTAGACTATAGACTAGACTATAGACTATAGACTAGACTATAGACTAGACTATAGACTAGACTATAGACTAGACTATAGACTATAGACTAGACTATAGACTAGACTAGACTATAGACTAGACTATAGACTAGACTATAGACTAGACATAGACTAGACTATAGACTAGACTATAGACTAGACTATAGACTAGACTATAGACTAGACTATAGACTAGACTATAGAGACTATAGACTAGACTATAAACTAGACTATTGACTAAATTATAGACTAGACTATAGACAAGATTATATGTATATTAACTATTTTTAATGCCCACTGTATTTCCATGTAATTGTTCATTTGTTTATTTCTAACTAAAAGGAACCGGAAAAATATGTTAAAATAACAGCGCGCCTGAAAAATATGTACATACTTAAACTGACAATAAATCAAATAAAAATTAAAAGAAGACAAAACATAAAAAATTGCTCTGAGGGGAGCGTCAAAAATTCTTTACAAGTTGTTTTTACTTTCTCCGTAATATAAAGTATGTGGTTTAACGAAATAACAATCCGTAAAGAAATATCCACACACAAGAATTCTTAGAAATTGAAAGTATTTGCTGAAATGTAAAGTTCTTCCCCACACTCACAGCGTGGAGTCTATTTTGAAACCCTTTATTTTGTCGAGGTAAAAGAAAGTAAATGTTGATATTGATTTTTTGATTTGTTTTCTTTCCATTTCCCTTTTATGGGAGAATTAAGTCATGTCAACAAGAATGTTAATTTATTGACGAAAAGGAATCTTGTTTGTAAAAAAGGTGTAAAAAATGAAATTGTAATAAGAGTAGTGTAACTTTGGGGGGAAATTACAATTCTAAAAGGGGTTTTTAAAGGATTTTATATCAAAAGAATTTTTAAGTAAAATAAATTTGAAAAATTTTAAATGAACAGCAAGAAATTGCAAGAAGTACCAAATACTAAGTATTAATTAATTTACTTCCTAAGACAGTTTAAGGAGAAAAACATAACCTTGATTTTGAAAAGATTGAAATTACTTTGAATAATTTAAAAACTTTTGGCGAAAGTAATCCATTTTCTTTTTTATGCTGAAAATAAATAAATTTCTTTCCAGTAAATTTGCATTTTTGTTATAGGAGCTCAATTAAAATATACAATAAAAATTAAGTAATCTCAAATTTTTCAATTACGTTCTATTTTTTATATTATTATTAAAAAAGTAGATAATACCACCAATAATAATATCTTTTACAACAATCATAAATAAAATAATCTCATATGCATATTAAGTATTAAAAAATACTGAATTTATGATCCATTATTTTAATCAATGATAAAATAAAAACGTAATAGAAAAAAAAAAAAACAAACGGATATGAACAAAACAAAACAGAAAAACCTAAAACACGTGCCACTCAAACATGCATTTATTCAAAAAATAAAGTACCTACATAATTCCCTTCATTTACTCTCTTCCTCCCTTGCATATGAATACATTCGAGCATTGTGGTGATGTGGGCGTCGGCATGTGTGTATTTGAGAATCATATTTCCAGTTTAATTTTCAGGAGAAACTTTACTTTTATAAATACTGCAAATGGGGGAGCATATGCAAGTTGTAATGTAGAGTAGTTGTTAGTTATAAACCTTGTAGTTTTTGAAGTAACTTTTGTCAACTGTAATGGGCCAAGACTATAGTATAGTCTATAGTTCAGACTATAATCTAGTCTACAGACCTGTCTATAATCAAGTCTATAGTTCTGACTATAGTCAAGTCTATAAACCAGACTATAGTCAAGTCTATAAACCAGACTAGAGTCAAGTCTTTAGTCCAGACTATAGTCCAGACTATAGTCCAGTCTTTAGTCCATACTATAGTCAAGTCTATAAGCCTAATTATAGTCAAATCTATATTGTCTAGTCTATAGTCCAGACTATAGTCTGCACTATATACTATAGACCAGACTATATTATAGTCAAGTTTTGACTATATTATAGTCAAGTCTTTAGTCCAAACTCTAGTCAAGTCTATAGTCCAAACAATAGTCTAGTCTATAAACCAGACCATAGTCTATTGTTATTGTTAGGTCTGTAGTCAAGACTATTGTCTAATCTGTAGTCAAGACAATTGTGAGTCTATAGTACAGGTTATAGTCGACTATAGTCTAGTCCAGGCTGCAGTCTGGTCTTAAGGCCTGGCTTTAGTTTAATCTATAGTACAGACTATAGTCCAGTCTATAGTCCAAACTATGGTCCATACTATAGTCCAGACTATATTCTAGTCAAGACTATAGTTTAGTTCATAGACCAGACGATTGTCTATTCTATTGTCCAGACTATAGTGTCAGACTATAGTATAGTTTAGCCCATACTCCAAACAATAATTTATTCGTTAATGCTGACTATAGTCTACAGCTCGCACTATTGTGTAATATTCAGTCCAGTCTATACTCTGGACTATTCAGTCTAGTCTATATTATAGACTATTTAGTCCAGTCTATAGTCCAGTATATATTCTAGTCTATAATTTAGTGAATAGTCCAGACTATAGTGTAGCTAATAGTCCAGTCAATAGTCCAGACTATAGTTCAGTCAAGAGTCTAGATTATAGTTCAGCCAATAGTCCAGCTTATAGTCTTATCTATAGTCCTAGTCAATAGTCTAGACTACAGTGTAGACTTACTCTAGGTTATTGTATTGTGTATGCTATAGTTCATTTTACAGTACGCTATAGTCTAGACTATAATATGGTCTTTATTTTTGCCGATAGGTTATTAGATGGCTGTAATTAATAGTTAAAGCTATAGTTCAGACTACAGTTTATTCTAGGGCTTAGTCTAGTTTATAATCTAGTGTTCAATCCGGGCTATTATTGTCTATAGTTAGCTCATACTATAGTCCAGACTATATTCTAATCTGTGGTCCAGACTACGGTTTAAACTATTGTTCGGACAATAGTCTACTCTATAGTCTAACGTATTCTTAAGTAATTAAGTAATTAATTATTTTCAGTGTAAAAATTTCATCTCTATATTGGCCATATATGGTTCTCACATTACTGATATTATTATCTTAGCTAAGACGCCGATAAAAGAATAACAGTGTAATAATAGACAGACAATGGCGGTGACAATAAAAAGGATAGATGTATGTATTTAAATAAAGTAGCAATTAATACATGCAAGTAATAAAAACAGTTATCAAGATTACCTTTACAATAACCCAGAAGTTCGGAGTAGAAGTACCAATTTAGTACGTAAGTAGTAGTTTAAATGACACTTTACTATGACTATAATTGGATTTGCAATGGATAACATCTAGGAATTTCAAGAAAAATGATTATAAGTGACATCGTTTGTGATTGTTTAGGAACACAAATTTGTGATGGTGTCAGTTTTTGGTAAAATTTTTGTCTAAAGCCGATAGATTAGATCCTTGTGAAACTGTTGGGTACGTTAAAAATTGCTACATTAATAACATAAGTAATAATTACGATGATTGTAGCTTTAATAGTAATCATCATAATAATGATGACGTATGTGTAAGTATATTTATTTGATAAATTATTTATGACTCAGTTTATCTACATGTTCAGATTGTTTATTATATGACTGTTATAACATGTTGCTGATATATTTTATTATCTAATAACGTAAATGAATTGTATCTCTTCTAATACTCTTATACGTACATACATATCGCCCATTTACCACAACACTAACATAACTCAAAATGTTTGTTTTGAGAAAAACGACTTTAAATGTTTTATTACATCTTACTATTTCTTAAATTTAAACAAAATCCCAATTTTGATTTAAGCTGGTCTTGCAGTAATTGAGTGATAGTACCTCGTTTGCAGTAAAAGCAGAATTCTAATAATTCCTATTTGAGTATTTATTATTGCCAGCTACAAGATACAAAATAATGTGTCTGTTTATTGAGATTGATTTATTAGCCAGTGGCCATAAAATTATGCAAATAAATAATATTAATAAAAGGCAGCCAACAAGTGGCCAAGATAAAAATATTTATTTATTATAAAGGCTAATTGAAAAAGAGTCATAAAATTGTGATTTAGATAAGAAATATTAACTACTATATACGATTAAAACCATTGTTAAACAAAAGAAACAAAAGGGGTTTAAAATAGGAATTGTTGGGAATTGTCCTTTGTAAATAAGTACCTTAAAAAGTATAAATAAATAATAATAAAAAATATAACAAATAACTTTTAAATTTTTTCCATTTAATGCCTTATGACAAATGTCAATATTTTAAACCAATATATCGTCACTGACCCCATTTTTAAAAATTTTTACAAGTCCTTTTACAAATGTTTTCATAGAAAATTCACCATAATTCAAAAATAAGTTGTATGAGTTTCTCTTACTCCAAACAAATGTCAATACATGATATTATCTATGTATGTGTATGCATGTGAAAACAATAAAACGACTCAATATTCGAAAATGTTGCCAAAAAGTTTTTGTAAATATTTTTTTTTTTTTTGTGGATACAAACAATCTCATACATACATACATAGAACTGTACCTTTAAAATTGACTATAAACAATAAAATACAATTCACACACATGGCCACAAAAAAACACATTAAGGCTAACATACACACATCCACACTTTGACATGAAAACATAGACAAAATATTTTGGAAAAAAATTCCAATGACTTTAGATAACCCAGTCAAAATTTATAAAAAAGTGACATCTCGGAATTACAGATAAGACTGTAATAACCAGATTAGACTAGACTATAGACTAGACTATAAGACTAGACTATAGACTAGACTATAGACTAGACTATAGACTAGACTAAGACTAGACTAAGACTATACTATAGACTAGACTATAGACTTGACGATAGACTAGACTATAGAACAGACTATAGACTAGACTATAGACTAAACTATAACTAGACTAATAGACTGACTATAGACAGACTATAGACTAGACTATAGACTAGACTATAGACTAGACTATAGACTAGACTATAGACTAGACTATAGACTAGACTATAGACTAGACTATAGACTAGACTATAGACTAGACTATAGACTAGACTATAGACTAGACTATAGACTAGACTATAGACTAGACTATAGACTAGACTATAGGACTAGACTATAGACTAGGACTATAGACTAGACTATAGATAGACTATAGACTAGACTATAGACTAGACTATAGACTAGACTATTAGACTATAGACTATAGACTAGACTATAGACTAGACTATAGACTAGACTATAGACTAGACTATAGACTAGACTATAGACTAGACTATAGACTAGACTATAGACTAGACTATAGACTAGACTATAGACTAGACTATAGACTAGACTATAGACTAGACTATAGACTAGACTATAGACTAGACTAGACTGACTATAGACTAGACTATAGACTAGACTTAGACTAGACTACAGACTAGACTATAGACTAGACTATAGACTAGACTATAGACTAGACTATAGACTAGATTATAGACTACTATAGACTAGACTATAGACTAGACTATAGACTAGGCTATAGACTAGACTATAGACTAGACTATAGACTAGACTATAGACTAGACTATAGACTAGACTATAGACTAGACACGAATTGTGTTTATAGTTGGTAATTTAATTAAAATACAGAATTTCTTTTAAATTTCACAAAAAATTATCTGTTGGGTTATTTTCGCCCAGAAAGGCAATTGTTGAAAATAAAACGCAAAAAAAAAAAACAAAATAAAGCAGTTAAAAAAAAACATTTTAACAATTTCATAAAAACACAATGTTAAGGAAATAAATATTAATATAAAAACAATATTGAAAATTTTCTACATATTTTTTTATTACACATTTTACAACATAAATACACTGTCACAATGCACTATGGCGCATACATTTACACATTATACTATGTATGTAAAAATATAGTAAAAATATTGACAATAATTTTGAAAACAATAACAACAAGTTGCTTTTAACTATAAAAACAAACTTAAAAACATATGGAAAACAACTATAAAATGATGGTGAAAAGTTGGCATATGCTAACTAACATATTTTTTCCAACAGGAGGATAATACAACTGTAGACTATAGATCTTTGGAATAATAACGACGATAATTGGTATCGATTTTAAAACATGTAATTTAAGTGGAAACAACCTATCATAATTCATAAATTTTTAAAATTGAAAAATCATTGTAATATGAAGAAATTTAACTAAAATGCTTCACCTCACCCGCGACTCTAGCTAAAACAAACTTTTTCGAAATGAAGGACTAAGTAAATTTGTTAATAATTGATAAGAACTTTTTTGTTCAAACAGCAGCTACCTAATGTCTCATTACAAATAGATGTTAGAAGAAACTTTTGTCTACAGCTCCATAAATTTTCAAACTTTTACTTAGACAACATCATAAAAATTTACCTAAATATAATTATATGTAAGTAAAGATAAATTTAATAGTAATTGTACTTTAATGAAGTTTATTTTAATAATTATTACGTTGTTTTTCAACCTAGGTTCATGTTATAAATGTTTTTACAAAAAAAATCCTTGAAATTATACGGATGCGTGAAAGTGTGTTAGAAATTATAAAAATTTATATATGTATGTGTAATTTGTGCAAAACGAAAAGTGCTCTTAAACTTGTTTGTAGTTGTATTTGAGTTTAGTGTTTATAAGATTAATTAAAAAGTTTTTGAAAAAGGTTGTTGTTTTTTTTCCTTTAATTACAATTATGTATGTAGTGGCAGAAATTTGTTGAACGAAAGCTTAAAGTTTCTACTTGTTGAATTATGAAGAAAACAACAACTTAATAAATAACAATAAAAAAAATTGTATGTCGAAATACATTACTATAGTCTAGCCTACAGTCTAGTCTATAGTCTACAGTATAGTCTATAGTCTAGTTATAGTCTAGTCTATAGTCTAGTCATAGTCTAGTCTATAGTCTAGTCTATAGTCTAGTCTATAGTCTATTCTATAGTCTAGTCTATAGTCAGTCTATAGTCTAGTCTATAGTCTAGTCTATAGTCTAGTCTATAGTCTAGGTCTATAGTCTAGTCTATAGTCTAGTCTATAGTCTAGTCTATAGTCTAGTCTATAGTCTAGTCTATAGTCTAGTCTATAGTCTAGTCTATAGTCTAGTCTATAGTCTAGTCTATAGTCTAGTCCTATAGTCTAGTCTATAGTCTAGTCTAGGTCTAGTCTAGTAGTCTATAGTCTAGTCTATAGTCTAGTCTATAGTCTAGTCTATAGGCTAGTCTATAGTCGTCTAGTCTATAGTCTAGTCTATAGTCTAGTCTATAGTCTAGTTAGTCCTAGTCCCTTAGTCCTAGTCTATAGTCCTATTCTATAGTCTTAGTCTCTAGTCTAGTCTAGTCCTATAGTCTAAGTCCTATAGTCTAGTCTATAGTCCTAGTCTATATCTAGTCTATAGTCTAGTGTCTATAGTCTAGTCTATAGTCTAGTCTATAGTCTAGTCTATAGTCTAGTCTATAGTCTAGTCTATAGTCTAGTCTATAGTCTAGTCTATAGTCTAGTCTATAGTCTAGTCTATAGTCTAGTCTATAGTCTAGTCTATAGTCTAGTCTATAGTCTAGTCTATAGTCTAGTCTATAGTCTAGTCTATAGTCTAGTCTATAGTCTAGTCTATAGTCTAGTCTATAGTCTAGTCTATAGTCTAGTCTATAGTCTAGTCTATAGTCTAGTCTATAGTCTAGTCTATAGTCTAGTCTATAGTCTAGTCTATAGTCTAGTCTATAGTCTAGTCTATAGTCTAGTCTATAGTCTAGTCTATAGTCTAGTCTATAGTCTAGTCTATAGTCTAGTCTATAGTCTAGTCTATAGTCTAGTCTATAGTCTAGTCTATAGTCTAGTCTATAGTCTAGTCTATAGTCTAGTCTATAGTCTAGTCTATAGTCTAGTCTATAGTCTAGTCTATAGTCTAGTCTATAGTCTAGTCTATAGTCTAGTCTATAGTCTAGTCTATAGTCTAGTCTATAGTCTAGTCTATAGTCTAGTCTATAGTCTAGTCTATAGTCTAGTCTATAGTCTAGTCTATAGTCTAGTCTATAGTCTAGTCTATAGTCTAGTCTATAGTCTAGTCTATAGTCTAGTCTATAGTCTAGTATATAGTCTAGTCTATAGTCTAGTCTATAGTCTAGTCTATAGTCTAGTCTATAGTCTAGTCTATAGTCTAGTCTATAGTCTAGTCTATAGTCTAGTCTATAGTCTAGTCTATAGTCTAGTCTATAGTCTAGTCTATAGTCTAGTCTATAGTCTAGTCTATAGTCTAGTCTATAGTCTAGTCTATAGTCTAGTCTATAGTCTAGTCTATAGTCTAGTCTATAGTCAGTATAGTCTAGTCTATAGTCTAGTCTATAGTCTAGTCTATAGTCTAGTCTATAGTCTGTCATAGTCTAGTCTATAGTCTAGTCTATAGTCTAGTCTATAGTCTAGTCTATAGTCTAGTCTATAGTCTAGTCTATAGTCTAGTCTATAGTCTAGTCTATAGTCTAGTCTATAGTCTAGTCTATAGTCTAGTCTATAGTCTAGTCTATAGTCTAGTCTATAGTCTAGTCAGTCTAGTCTATAGTCTAGTCTAGTCTAGTCTATAGTCTAGTCTATAGTCTAGTCTATAGTCTAGTCTATAGTCTAGTCTAGTCTAGTCTATAGTCTAGTCTATAGTCTAGTCTATAGTCTAGTCTATAGTCTAGTCTATAGTCTAGTCTATAGTCTAGTCTATAGTCTAGTCTATAGTCTAGTCTATAGTCTAGTCTTAGTCTAGTCTATAGTCTAGTTATAGTCTAGTCTATAGTCTAGTTTATAGTCTAGTCTATAGTCTAGTCTATAGTCTAGTCTATAGTCTAGTCTATAGTCTAGTCTATAGTCTAGTCTATAGTCTAGTCTATAGTCTAGTCTATAGTCTAGTCTATAGTCTAGTCTATAGTCTAGTCTATAGTCTAGTCTATAGTCTAGTCTATAGTCTAGTCTATAGTCTAGTCTATAGTCTAGTCTATAGTCTAGTCTATAGTCTAGTCTATGTCTAGTCTATAGTCTAGTCTATAGTCTACTATAGTCTAGTCTATAGTCTAGTCTATAGTCTAGTCTATAGTCTAGTCTATAGTCTAGTCTATAGTCTAGTCTATTCTATAGTCTAGTCTATAGTCTAGTCTAGTCTATAGTCTAGTCTAGTCTATAGTCTAGTCTATAGTCTAGTCTATAGTCTAGTCTATAGTCTAGTCTATAGTCTAGTCTGTAGTATAGTCTGTAGTCTAGTCTATAGTCTAGTCTATAGTCTAGTCTATAGTCTATAGTCTAGTCTATAGTTTAGTTTATAGTAAAATAAATAATTCCTTAATAGCATTTACAAGTCTTAAGCTAAATTGCAAATCCACCGCCACTAAAGTTACCCTCGAAATGTAATTGTTGTTGTTCGCTCAATGACGACAGCTGACTGAAATGAAATACTGTTTAACGACACGAAACTTTAATGAAGATAAAAACCTACAAATGTTACCAGTTCCAGTTAAAAACAGAAGAGCAAACAACTAGCAAATGAAGAACTATTTGATGAATTAAACAAAACTACTTAAAAACATTTTACTTGTCTTATGTTTTTCTCTATATCTGCACTTTACGATGACAGCGTTGAATTTTGTTGCAAACAACTCAACTCTGTCAACTCAGCATAAAGAGGCAGGGTGTGGAAAAAATAAGTTATAAATTGTTACTTTATGCTTATTAAAAGTTTATTACTACCACTTCTTCTACTGTTACAGAAAGAACACAGAGAAACTATGCACAATGCTATAATAATTCTATGGCACCTTAATGTTGTACTTGGATGCAACAACAAAAACGAGAGAAAATACAACAATAAAACATAAGTATGCCGTAAAGTGGTAATTTATGTTAAGTACTTGAAGATAGTACTAAATATACATAATAAGTACTATATTGGGTAAAGAAAAAAGGGTTTGGCAGAAGAGTAAAAAGTATTAAATGTAAAAATGATTTAGAAAACTTAGACCCTTATTTGCATAGTGTTGTAATTATGACATTAAAATGCTAATTAAAGTCAATGCTAAAATTGAAAAGAAATCTGAACTCTTTAAATCATTTTAATGTAAATCCTTTTTCATTTCGAATAAAACAAATACAAATTTAAATTTCACTCACGTTTCAATTGACAAACTTAAACCAAGGTAACCAACAACAGTTTAAATGAATATTAATGAATTCAATAAAAGATTTACTTCAATTCGAAGAAAACAACTTTTGATGACATCCAATAGAAGCAACACATATGTATGTACATACATACAAACATTTAAATAAACTACTGTATTACTATCACACACAGACAAATTTTAAATAACCATTTTCTTCTATCTTAATAAAGGTCATAAACAAACATATTCACTTATAAATAACAGTAAATAAAAAACAAAAGAATGAAAAAAGGGACAAAAACAATAAAGAAGAAAAACAATAAAAAATGAGTTAAACTTGTCACTTTATTTTGATGAGAAGTGAAGGGGTTCTTATTTTAACAATTTACATGTTTTAAACGATCCAAGAATAGTTGTTGTTTTTATTACTATTGTCATGTGTATTGTTTGTAAGATACTTTATATTCTTCTTCATTTGAAAAGTCTTGGTGTTCAAAAATATGTATGTATAATCGTAGGACTCGACAAATTTCGACACATTTTCTTCTTAGCGAAAATTTTTAGTAAATTTCCGTTTTAGGAAAATTTTTTGATTTAGTTCCTTTTGTATAGAAAATTTTTAATAAATTTTCTTTTTATAGAAAATTTTTGATAAGTTTGCTTTGGAATTTTAGAGCCATACTAATACTAACACATATGTTGGTCAACACATTTACATACATGTCCCTTATACTGAATCTGACACTTTCAACGTAGATATGTCTGTAAATACGTTCTTATCCTACCCATATGGCTGTAAAATAAATGTAACGTCCTGAATGAAAAATGTCCTTTAAAACTTTTTATATGTAAGTGTGTGAATATGTCAGTTTATTTAGAAGGATTTTAGTGTCATTTATTTTTGTTTTTTCCCTAAGTTTTGAAATATACTTAAGAATCATATTAAGGTTTTATTATACATTTTTAAGAATGTTACGCAAACTATAGGTTGTCTCAAAAATATATACTCTATAACAATCGGAAATGCTCATAACGTTTTAATAGACAATTTTATAGAGTGAAAATATTTGTATAGATAACTATCATGAAGTGTAGTTTTCAATAGCTTATTAAAGGACAATACATCTTTGTAGAATTTGAGATATAGAACTGACTACTGAACTAGAACTGAACTAGAACTGAACTAGAACTGAACTAGACTGAACTAGAACTGAACTAGAACTGAACTAGAACTGAACTAGAACTGAACTAGAACTGAACTAGAACTGAACTAGACTGAACTACTGAACTAGAACTGAACTAGAACTGAACTGAACTAGAACTGAACTAGAACTGAACTAGAACTGAACTAGAACTGAACTAGAACTGAACTAACTAGAACTGAACTAGAACTGAACTAGAACTGAACTAGAACTGAACTAGAACTGAACTAGAACTGAACTAGAACTGAACTAGAACTGAACTAGAACTGAACTAGAACTGAACTAGAACTGAACTAGAACTGAACTAGAACTGAACTAGAACTGAACTAGAACTGAACTAGAACTGAACTAGAACTGAACTAGAACTGAACTAGAACTGAACTAGAACTGAACTAGAACTGAACTAGAACTGAACTAGAACTGAACTAGAACTGAACTAGAACTGAACTAGAACTGAACTAGAACTGAACTAACTGAACTAGAACTGAACTAGAACTGAACTAGACTGAACTAGAACTGAACTAGAACTGAACTAGAACTGAACTAGAACTGAACTAGAACTGAACTAGAACTGAACTAGAACTGAACTAGAACTGAACTAGAACTGAACTGAGAACTAGAACTGAACTAGAACTGAACTAGAACTGAACTAGAACTGAACTAGAACTGAACTAGAAACTAGAAACTAGAACTGACTAGAACTGAACTAGAACTGAACTAGAACTGAACTAGAACTGAACTAGGAACTGAACTAGAACTGAACTAGAACTGAACTAGAACTGAACTAGAACTGAACTAGAACTGAACTAGAACTGAACTAGAACTGAACTAGAACTGAACTAGAACGGAACTAGAACTGAACTAGAACTGAACTAGAACTGAACTAGAACTGAACTAGAACTGAACTAGAACTGAACTAGAACTGAACTAGAACTGAACTAGAACTGAACTAGAACTGAACTAGAACTGAACTAGAACTGAACTAGAACTGTAAACTAGAACTGAACTAGAACTGAACTAGAACTGAACTAGAAACTCGAACTAGAACTGAACTAAGAACTGAACTAGAACTGAACTAGAAACTGAACTAGAACTGACTAAACTGAACTAGAACTGAACTAGAACTGAACTAGAACTGAACTAGAACTGAACTAGAACTGAACTAGAACTGAACTAGAACTGAACTAGAACTGAAACAGAACTGAACTAGAACTGAACTAGAACTGAAATAGAACTGAAATAGAACTGAACTGATTAACCAGTCATTGCTAGTTTAAAATATTTTAAGATGGTACGCAAACAACAAACCCCAAAATACGGTACATATATTTTCAGGGAACAAACAGTGTTTTATTTTACCCACAATCTTACACAGTGTACTAAATATACAATATAATTCCATTCATTCATTTTTATTTATTGTCAAAATATTTACTTTCATTCACAATCAAATTGAAGTTGTACTTTAAAAATATATTTAAAAAATCCCCAATAACAACAAAAACATGCTGACTGTGAAAGAAAAACATTGGACAAAGATTCACAATAATTGAATGCCAAACAAATATTTTGGGAAAAATAAATATTTTTATTTAATTTTCAATAAGAGGGACACGCTTTAGTATTTATACAAAAAAATTTTGCATTGTTTAAAAACAATAACTTCAATTTCCTTTTTATGTATTTTGGGTTTTTTATTTGCTGAATAAAGAAATTGTTACTTAAAATTTCACAACAACATTTATAAATTTTATGTTGAGAAATCTCAGAATGTAATTTGTTAAATTTAGATGAAAATTCAAATTCCTTGCAAATGTTATATTTATAAAAGTATGTATTATGAGAGCAGTTTACATTTACAAAGACACATTTTACCCCTTCTTTTCACAAGTTTTTAACATCTTTATAAAATTTCTAGAAATACAAATTAGTACTAATTGATGTTTTTAAATAACATTATAAAAAGCAATAAATATGACTCAAGAACTTAATATAAACTTAAAATGTTCATTAACATTAAATGACTAGCAACTCTAGCGTATGAGTAATAAATATAAATTTCCAGCTACTTAGTTCAACTAAGCGTATGAACAATATAAATTTGTTTCCAGAAAAAATATAAAACTTTAATTATACTCTCATATTTTTAGGTAAATTTTATAAGGCATAAAAATAACACACATACGCATAATTACACACGTGTGTAGAGTATTCTATAAAAACACACACAAAAACTCTCACACCGATTTATATCACAATTTAAAAAATGTTGCCGAAAAACACAAGAGTTTCAAGAGTAAAATATCTTAAAAACATTTCTTCTACAAGGTCATTGAAAAAAAGGTTAATTTAACTTTTGTTTTAACAACTCCCACTCTCCTCATTTATGAAGAAAAGTAAATCTGTTTGTGATTGATGTTTCCAGCTTGTTTCTACAAAGGAGACCATCAAGATAAATAATCTAAAAATAATTGAGAAATTTTCGTTTAAATCCAAGAAAAAAACTATAAAATTAACAAAAAAAAAAAAAAAAAAAAATTAACAAATTAAGTTTTAAACAAAGACTTAAATAACTTAAGGAAAAAATATTAAAATAATAAAAATAACAATCCTAAAAAATAAAGACATTAGTCAAGTGACGGATACCACATCCAAAGAAACTTTACTCAAGTTAACAAAAAGAGTTTAGAGATAAGTAATAAAAATCTACAATGAACACTTTATTAAAGGTGTTAGATTTGATGATTAAAATAAACCTTTCAAAAGTTTTTGTTTTATAAGAAAGGTGTGAATAGGGTTTGGGGATTAGATATGTGATAACTCCCTTTTACACTTGTGACAAACTTAACAATATACTTAAATGCTTAAATAAGCAATCACAATGTTATCATTAAGAGAAAGTATATTTTTCTGTCCAGTTCAGTTCTAGCTTAGTTCTAGTTCAGTTAGTTCAGTTCTAGTTCAGTTCTAGTTCAGTTCTATTCAGTTCTAGTTCAGTTCTAATTCAGTTCTAGTCAGTTTAGTTCAGTTCTAGTTCAGTTCTAGTTCAGTTC
This sequence comes from Lucilia sericata, assembly GCF_015586225.1. Classification (NCBI taxonomy): domain Eukaryota; kingdom Metazoa; phylum Arthropoda; class Insecta; order Diptera; family Calliphoridae; genus Lucilia; species Lucilia sericata. Next base: position 151,959 of record NW_023994818.1, read on the forward strand.
TAGTTCAGTTCTAGTTCAGTTCTAGTTCAGTTCTAGTTCAGTTCTAGTTCTAGTTCAGTTCTAGTTCAGTTCTAGTTCAGTTCTAGTTCAGTTCAGTTCAGTTATCGTTCAGTTCTAGTTCAGTTCTAGTTCAGTTCTAGTTCAGTTCTAGTTCAGTTCTAGTTCAGTTCTAGTTCAGTTCTAGTTCAGTTCTAGTTCAGTTCTAGTTCAGTTCTAGTTCAGTTCTAGTTCAGTTCTAGTTCAGTTCTAGTTCAGTTCTAGTTCAGTTCTAGTTCAGTTCTAGTTCAGTTCTAGTTCAGTTCTAGTTCAGTTCTAGTTCAGTTCTAGTTCAGTTCTAGTTCAGTTCTAGTTCAGTTCTAGTTCAGTTCTAGTTCAGTTCTAGTTCAGTTCTAGTTCAGTTCTAGTTCAGTTCTAGTTCAGTTCTAGTTCAGTTCTAGTTCAGTTCTAGTTCAGTTCTAGTTCAGTTCTAGTTCAGTTCTAGTTCAGTTCTAGTTCAGTTCTAGTTCAGTTCTAGTTCAGTTCTAGTTCAGTTCTAGTTCAGTTCTAGTTCTAGTTCAGTTCTAGTTCTAGTTCTAGTTCATTAGTTCAGTTCTAGTTCAGTTCTAGTCAGTTCTAGTTCAGTTCTAGTTCAGTTCTAGTTCAGTTCTAGTTCAGTTCTAGTTCAGTTCTAGTTCAGTTCTAGTTCAGTTCTAGTTCAGTTCTAGTTCAGTTCTAGTTCAGTTCTAGTTCAGTTCTAGTTCAGTTCTAGTTCAGTTCTAGTTCAGTTCTAGTTCAGTTCTAGTTCAGTTCTAGTTCAGTTCTAGTTCAGTTCTAGTTCAGTTCTAGTTCAGTTCTAGTTCAGTTCTAGTTCAGTTCTAGTTCAGTTCTAGTTCAGTTCTAGTCAGTTCTAGTTCAGTTCTAGTTCAGTTCTAGTTCAGTAATCTAGTCATGTTCTAGTTCATGTTCTAGTTCAGTTCTAAGTTCAGTTCTAGTTCAGTTCTAGTTCAGTTCTAGTTCAGTTCTAGTTCAGTTCTAGTTCAGTTCTAGTTCAGTTCTAGTTCAGTTCTAGTTTCAGTCTAGTTCAGTTCTAGTTCAGTTCTAGTTCAGTTCTAGTTCAGTTCTAGTCAGTTCTAGTTCAGTTCTAGTTCAGTTCTAGTCAGTTCAGTTCTAGTTCAGTTCTAGTTCAGTTCTAGTTCAGTTCTAGTTCAGTTCTAGTTCAGTTCTAGTTCAGTTCTAGTTCAGTTCTAGTTCAGTTCTAGTTCAGTTCTAGTTCAGTTCTAGTTCAGTTCTAGTTCAGTTCTAGTTCAGTTCTAGTCAGTTCTAGTTCAGTTCTAGTTCAGTTCTAGTTCAGTTCTAGTTCAGTTCTAGTTCAGTTCTAGTTCAGTTCTAGTTCAGTTCTAGTTCAGTTCTAGTTCAGTTCTAGTTCAGTTCTAGTTCAGTTCTAGTTCAGTTCTAGTTCAGTTCTAGTTCAGTTCTAGTTCAGTCTAGTTCAGTTCTAGTTCAGTTCTAGTTCAGTTCTAGTTCAGTTCTAGTTCAGTTCTAGTTCAGTTCTAGTTCAGTTCTAGTTCAGTTCTAGTTCAGTTCTAGTTCAGTTCTAGTTCAGTTCTAGTTCAGTTCTAGTTCAGTTCTAGTTCAGTTCTAGTTTAGTTCTAATTCAGTTCTAGTTCCCACTTTTCTCGGATTAAATTTACTTTTATTGAAATGGTTTTTTCTCAGGCACTTTTTTCTCTACTGTTGCCTCTTCCATCAACTGTTTTTATTAGGTTGTTTTTTAGTTCGGGAAAGAATAAAAATAATTTTGACAGTTTTATGAAAAGGAGAGTAATTTGCAGGAAATATAGGAAATATTTTACATACAGCATTTAAGCGACATTTTATAAGTAATAATTTTTGTTGGCTTCAAAAGCTAAAGTATGTTACAGAAAATATTTTTAATTGATACAATTATTTATTTAATGAAACATGTTATACAAAAAGAATTATTCACTGCTAAAATCTAAAGTTAAATAAAAAACAGTTATAAAGCCTAAATTTATGCTAAATAAAATACCAAATCTGTTAACCAAACAACCCTATAAACAAAATTTAAATAAACAAAAACAAAATAAACACAATTCCACTTGTAATCTAAAATACTGTTAAGAAATAAATTAAAAAATGTCTATTGTTGCCAAAAAGGCAAGAAAAAGGTTTAGGCTCCTTTTTCATTAAGTGTCATATGGTTAAGCAAGAGTATTGAAATTGTAGGGTTTTTTGTTAATTTAGTCATTGTTATTTACTTTACAAGTTGTAAAGACCACATAAAAGATTTTGTGGTTTGCAAATGTTTAACTTGTTATTGTAACGAAAAAGAAACTAAAGATCTATTCTTAAAAATAAACAAGTATCTGGAATATGTATAAATACTTGAATATTTAAAAGTTGTTTGTGTCCTTTTTTGAAGTTGTATTCGATGAAAGCATAAATATTGACATAATATGTCAAAAGTTTGCTAATACTTTAATTTTTGTCAATAACAACAATAAATAATTTGTTTCTTTATATTTGTCAACCATAAAACTATTGTAGTTATATATAGAACTTCAAATAAAACTTTAATCCAATATATTGACAGGAATACCCTTATTACAAAAGTATGTGTGAAAGTTGTTGTTGCAAAAATTTTAACTTTCCTAGGAAATCCTAGGCTTTATCAGCTTATTTCACACAATTTACTGTGAACTTTTCTTTGCAATTTATATTTTGGTTAATTTACCTGTTAAACTACATTTTTTAGAAACTTAGGAAATTCGATTTTGTTAAGGCAGCTGTCTTTAACCACAGCAATGAAAATGCTTCATTACTATGATTATTACTAATTCATATTAATCAAACTATATGTGGATTTGTTATCGAACATTATTTGAGAATTAAATTTACAATTACAAGTAATTGCTATTGCAAATTCTTCAAATGAAAAAGTCCCTTTTATAGATTTTCTTTCAATCAGGAAGTTGCGTATTTAATTCTATGTTTCTAGGTTTATCACCAAAAAAGAGTCAAAAAGTAACAGTTGAAGAATGAAAAAGTACAAAAAAAGTTTTCTCTTATAGATTTTCATTCTATCAGGATTATATATGTACATCTCATTTTATGTTTTTAGGTTCAATATTGCAGAAAAATCAATAAGTACCAGTTAAAGAACGAAAAAGTACCAGAAAGAGCTTTTTTATAGACTACCATTTCATCAGGATATACCAGTTGAAGAACGAAAAAGTACCAAAGAGTTCCTTTTTATAGATTTTCATTCCATCAGATTTATATATAAGTCTGATTTTAAGTTTCTAGGTCCAATAACTCAGAAAATAAAAAAAGTACCACTTGAATGTCGTAAAGGTACCAGAAAGTGATATTATCATTTCATTAGGATGTTGCATGTTTAATTTTTCGTGTCTAGGATAAATATTATAAAAGATTTAAAAAGTACCAGTAGAACAAAAAGTACCAAATATTTTGCCCTTAATGATTTTTATTCCATCAGGATTCTATGTTTAATTATTAAGGTACCAGTTGAATATCAAAAAAGTACCAAAAAGTTCACTCACTCTGCATGTTTAATTACATATCAATATTATAGAAAACTCAAAAAGTACCAGTTGCAGAACGAAAAAGTACCAAAACATAGTCCTTGGTACCGGAGTTAGAAATAACCCACAATTACCATATTTAGTGCCACTAAAGTATCAATTTTTTAAAATTTTATCAAAATTAGCTCAATGAGTTAAAATCAAAATTCCCGGTTTTACCCACTTTGGGTACATTTTTTCCCCCATTTTGATAACGATAAGTATTAAAGTTTAACATAATTTTCCAGTTTTTATACACACTATAAAAATATAAAAAAATGGTGGTATATAGATTGTAAGACATCGAAATATAGATCTAAGACCCATACAAGTTATACATACATATATTCTAGGTCCACATAAGATTCTAAGTTATTCTACTCATGTCCGTCCGTCCGTTGTTTGGTATTGAAAATGGGCATAATGGGTTTACGATTTTGCCTGGCCCCTATACAAGTGGGCCGCCGAAATACCGTTTAGACAGTTATAACTATTTGTAAAATACCAATATAGTAATAAAATTCGACATAAAAAAGTTTAATAAGTATCCAAGATCGGTCTATAATTGACCCTACCATCCATATAAGGCCCTACCCATAGAAAATTAATTTAACGCTCATTATTGGCTTAAAATTACCATTTTTACAATGAAATTCTAGATAAAAAAGTTTTGTAGGAACAGAAGAAGATCGGTTTCTACAAAGATAGGACCATAATTGACCCTACACCCCATATAAGGTCCCCTATAGAAAACGAATTTAAGATAATAAAAGACAAAATTCATAAAATTTTATAAAAATTAAGAAAATAAATATTTAAATTGTTCAAAAGTCGTCCCTACTACTTCAAGCCCCTTAAAAATAATACCAAGTGTTATTTACTTCAAGTCTTGAAAAACAAAATGAAAAAAATTTTGTTGACTTGCATGTGTATGTTTTTCCCTTTTTTCTATTTTACCTAATAAAAAGTCCTTTTTCTTATACATCATTAACTTTTGTTCAGACTTTTTGCAAAAAAAAAAACATAATAAATCATTAAATTTGTTTTTGTTTGATAACAATACAAAATAAATTGTTACCAGGATAATAATAACACACTTATGGCAAGAATCGCTAGTTTCGAAAACAGAAAAGTGTTTAACACTTGTAAGAAGAAAAATTAAAAAAAAAGAAATAATTACAAAAGAATTGTTCAGCAAAAAGGTATAACAAACACAAGTATAAAAAGTTTTCCATTTTTTTTTTTTTTTGCCAAGAGGAAGATAACACGAGGAAAATATGCCAAATAATGTACTTTTTATATGAAAGAGCCGCAATTAAATGTATTTTTTATAGAATGTGGTCGGCCATATTTGGACTACAGTTGGTTTTTCTGAACATTTCTAGCATTCAGCAATAATTTAGTTTCAAGTACACTGCCCTTGTAAGTTATGTAAAATTATGTAATGAATTGATGTGCAAAAATACACAAAACAGTAGACTAATATCTATTCAAGTGAAAGAGCAAAATTTTTTTCCAATTAAAGGGAGTTGAAGCCATTTAAGTAAATTTTTAGCAAATTCCCAAAAAAATTAGTTCAATATTTCGCTAAGTTGATATAGTAGAATTTCCAAAAATTACAGAAAGTGTTTACATATACTCACCACGTGATTGTGGGACTGTATCTGAAATTTAGTTATTAGGAACTGAATCCAAATATATAACAGTTTAAGAGTAGATTTGAACATGTCTGTCTGTCTATGTATATGTTGGAGTCAGTTTTCAGAAGATCCCAGATATCTGCGAGATCCGAATCTTAAATCAGCTAAATCGGTCCATAAATAACGGAAAAAGGAGTAAAAAACCGAGACAACCTCTGAAAATTTCATAAAAAATAGACAATTTAGATGAGATATACATATTTAATTTAACAAATTCTTAATGGTTTAATTTAATTAAATTATTTATTACATATTTGCTAATATTTCTATTCAAATCTACAAAATAGCAACATATTTCATTTTATATGACAAAAAACTACCAGGAATTTGCACAAAATGTCAAACATAATGTTAGCTTTCATTTCTATTTGGTTAAATAAAATCATGTATTTTATGATTTCCTTTTTTAAAGCTGGTGTTTTCTTCTTATATTTTATTCAACAGATATGAATGTATTTATTTATGAATTCTGGGAAAAAGTAGAGAAAATATATTAAATAAAATATGAAAAAATACTATAAATTCATTGTGGTTTTGCATTAAATGTAAAAGTGAAAGAGTAATGTATTTTTATTTTAAAAAAATATAACTTAAATAGAATTTAAATACAAAAAATGTGTTAATAAAAAGAGAGATACTACTTTTTAAAAGGAACATATACACACATACATACATACATATATTTCTGAAGTTCATCAGAAGTACGAGAAGTACGGTTTTCTTTAAACTAAGCACACAATACTTGATTTAAGTACGGATCGATTTTGCGAATTTTTAGTTCGATACAAGTTCAAATTCAAAAACACGCTCCAATTCAAATTAGTCTATAGTCTAGTCTATAGTCAAGTTTATAGTCTAGTCTATAGTCAAGTTTATAGTCTAGTCTAGTCTAGTCTATAGTCTAGTCTATAGTCTAGTCTATAGTCTAGCCTATAGTCTAGTCTATAGTCTAGTCTATAGTCTAGTCTATCTAGTCTAGTCTAATAGTCTAGTATATAGTCTAGTCTATAGACTAGTCTATAGTCTAGTCCATAGTCTAGTCTATAGTCTAGTCTATAGTCTAGTCTATAGTCTAGTCTATAGTCTAGTCTATAGTCCAGTCTATAGTCTAGTCTATAGTCTAGTCTATAGTCTAGTCTATAGTCTAGTCTATAGTCTAGTCTATAGTCTAGTCTATAGTCTAGTCTATAGTCTAGTCTATAGTCTAGTCTATAGTCTAGTCTATAGTCTAGTCTATAGTCTAGTCTATAGTCTAGTCTATAGTCTAGTCTATAGTCTAGTCTATAGTCTAGTCTATAGTCTAGTCTATAGTCTAGTCTATAGTCTAGTCTATAGTCTAGTCTATAGTCTAGTCTATAGTCTAGTCTATAGTCTAGTCTATAGTCTAGTCTATAGTCTAGTCTATAGTCTAGTCTATAGTCTAGTCTATAGTCTAGTCTATAGTCTAGTCTATAGTCTAGTCTATAGTCTAGTCTATAGTCTAGTCTATAGTCTAGTCTATAGTCTAGTCTATAGTCTAGTCTATAGTCTAGTCTATAGTCTAGTCTATAGTCTAGTCTATAGTCTAGTCTATAGTCTAGTCTATAGTCTAGTCTATAGTCTATCTATAGTCTAGTCTATAGTCTAGTCTATAGGTCTAGTCTATAGTCTAGTCCTATAGTCTAGTCTATAGTCTAGTCTATAGTCTAGTCTATAGTCTAGTCTATAGTCTAGTCTATAGTCTAGTCTATAGTCTAGTCTATATGTCTAGTCTATAGTCTAGTCTATAGTCTAGTCTATAGTCTAGTCTATAGTCTAGTTCTATAGTCTAGTCTATAGTCTAGTCTATAGTCTAGTCTATAGTCTAGTCTATAGTCTAGTCTATAGTCTAGTCTATAGTCTAGTCTATAGTCTAGTCTATAGTCTAGTCTAGTCTAGTCTAGATCTAGTCTAGTCTAGTCTAGTCTAGTCTAGTCTAGTCTAGTCTAGTCTATAGTATAGTCTATAGTCTAGTCTATAGTCTAGTCTATAGTCTAGTCTATAGTCTAGTCTATAGTCTAGTTTATAGTCTAGTTTATAGTTTAGTTTATAGTCTAGTCTATAGTCTAGTCTATAGTCTAGTCTATAGTCTAGTCTATAGTCTAGTCTATAGTCTAGTCTATCGTCTAGTCTATAGTCTAGTCTATAGTCTTGTCTATAGTCTAGTCTATAATCTAGTCTATAGTCTAGTCTATAGTCTAGTCTATAGTCTAGTCTATAGTCTAGTCTATAGTCTAGTCTATAGTCTAGTCTATAGTCTAGTCTATAGTCTAGTCTGTAGTCTAGTCTATAGTCTAGTCTATAGTCTAGTCTATAGTCTAGTCTATAGTCTAGTCTATAGTCTAGTCTATAGTCTAGTCTAGTCTAGTCTATAGTCTAGTCTATAGTCAAGTCTATAGTCTAGTCTATAGTCTAGTCTATAGTCTAGTCTATAGTCTAGTCTATAGTCTAGTCTATAGTCTAGTCTATAGTCTAGTCTATAGTATAGTCTATAGTCTAGTTATAGTCTAGTCTATAGTCTAGTCTATAGTCTAGTCTATAGTCTAGTCTATAGTCTAGTCTATAGTCTAGTCTATAGTCTAGTCTATAGTATAGTCTATAGTCTAGTCTATATTCTAGTCTATAGTATAGTCTATAGTCTAGTCTATAGTCTAATATATAGTCTAGTCTATAATCTAGTCTATAGTCTAGTCTATAGTCTAGTCTATAGTCTAGTCTATAGTCTAGTCTATAGTCTTAATATATTTTTTAATTAGTTAAATTTTTTTACAAAAAGTCAATAAGTCAAATTTTCTCCAAAAATTGTTATCTATAAATAAAAAGCTTTTAACGTCTCAATGACCAATAAATAAACAAAGAATTTTAAGCCAACACTTAACATTTTTTTATAAAAAAAAACATAAATATTAGAGTGAAGAAAAGGACTAAAAATAAAATAAATAAAACACCAAACAATACCAAAGTCTAAGGAATGGTTAAATAAAACATATATATATACTTATATACATATGTATGTGAACTATTAAGGATTGCTTTTCTGTACTTGTCAAAAGGACATTTGGTTATTAAACAAAGATAAGTATTTATCATGTAACAAACTCTTATGAAAGAAGTATTTGTATTTAAATATGAATATATGTATACTTACAAATACAAATAAAAGTATATAAATACCACAATAAATGTATATTAACACAATAGAAAATGATATGAGTGTATGTCCATGTCCATGTACATTTTCTTTTTAAGGTTTAATGTTGTTGATGGCAAAATAATTGATGAGGGATTTTTACTTAGAGTTCTTTTAATATCACCAACACACTCATATAAGAAACACTCTCTGGCCACATCTTACACACTTACCCACCCACCCCTCTCTAGGGAAATTTAAATATAAAACCAGACAACTACAACCCACTAGAACTACACATTCCAAGAGTAATGAGTGAATAGCAGAGCTAAGTTGGGTTGTCGTGCAGCTCAACGGCCAATATGTTGCATGCTAGTGATAGCTTTTAAGTCCATTTATGACGAGGGTTCATTTTGTGTTTTAATATATTTTCTGTAACATTTTTTCTCCTTTTTTGTGATGTTTGCTGCTTTTTAAAAGATTAAAACAAAGTTGAAGAAGTGTTTTTTTAATAAACTTTATCTGAGCCAATAAATAAAAATATAACAAAAAATTATTGCATTTTGCCAATGTTTTGACAGGAATTTTCGTGAAAGTGTTAAAAAGTGACTGGAATATTTTTGTTGGAAAATTTAAGATTTAAAAACTTTAAAATATTTCTAATACAACAGTAGTTGCTTAATGGTTTTAAGTTGTACTTAAATAAGAGATTAGAGCAGAGCAAACTGTATTTTTCGACTGTGTCAAATATTATATTACCTTCGCCATAATTCATTTATTAAAAGAAAATCTTTAAACTTACCTAAAAATTTAACAAATCCAAGAGAAAATAGGATTAAAAAAAAATGATATTATCGCTTTCCAAAAATTATTATTATTTTAAATTTTCTTCAAAAGGTAAATACGTCATTACCAAACAAAAATCTTTGGGAGATTTTAAGACTCTTTTTAGTTGAATAATTATTATCAATTCCCTTATTAATGTTTGTTTAAAATGAAAAAAAATCATAATTAATTACACTGTGCTGCAGTTTACACTTGTTATTTACTTGTTATTTATTAGACTATAGACTAGACCATAGACTAGATTATAGGCTAGACTATAGACTAGTCTATAGACTAGACTATAGACTAGACTATAGACTAGACTATAGACTAGACTATAAACTAGACTATAGACTAGACTATAGACTAGACTATAGACTAGACTATAGACTAGACTATTGACTAGACTATAGACTAGACTATAGACTGGACTATAGACTAGACTATAGACTAGACTATAGACTAGACTATAGACTAGACTATAGACTGAACTATAGACTAGACTATAGACTAGACTATAGACTAGACTGTAGACTAGACTATAGACTAGATTATAGACTAGACTATAGACTAGACTATAGACTAGACTATAGACTAGACTATAGACTAGACTATAGACTAGACTATAGACTAGACTATAGACTAGACTATAGACTAGACTATAGACTAGACTATAGACTAGACTATAGACTAGACTATAGACTAGACTATAGACTAGACAATAGACTAGACTATAGACTAGACTATAGACTAGACTATAGACTAGACTATAGACTAGACTATAGACTAGACTATAGACTAGACTATAGACTAGACTATAGACTAGACTATAGACTAGACTATAGACTAGACTATAGACTAAACTATAGACTAGACTATAGACTAGACTATAGACTAGACTATAGACTAGACTATAGACTAGACTATAGACTAGACTATAGACTAGACTATAGACTAGACTATAGACTAGACTATAGACTAGACTATAGACTAGACTATAGACTAGACTATAGACTAGACTATAGACTAGACTATAGACTAGACTATAGACTAGACTAAAGACTAGACTATAGACTAGACTATAGACTAGACTAAAGACTAGACTATAGACTAGACTATAGACTAGACTATAGACTAGACTATAGACTAGACTATAGACTAGACTAGACTATAGACTAGACTATAGACTAGACTATAGACTAGACTATAGACTAGACTATAGACTAGACTATAGACTAGACTATAGACTAGACTATAGACTAGACTATAGACTAGACTATAGACTAGACTATAGACTAGACTATAGACTAGACTATAGACTAGACTATAGACTATAGACTAGACTATAGACTAGACTATAGACTAGACTATAGACTATAGACTAGACTATAGACTAGACTATAGACTAGACTATAGACTAGACTATAGACTAGACTATAGACTAGACTATAGACTAGACTATAGACTAGACTATAGACTAGACTAAAGACTAGACTATAGACTAGACTATAGACTAGACTAGACTAGACTAGACTAGACTATAGACTAGACTATAGACTAGACTATAGACTAGACTATAGACTAGACTATAGACTAGACTATAGACTAGACTATAGACTAGACTATAGACTAGACTATAGACTAGACTATAGACTAGACTATAGACTAGACTATAGACTAGACTATAGACTAGACTATAGACTAGACTATAGACTAGACTATAGACTAGACTATAGACTAGACTATAGACTAGACTATAGACTAGACTATAGACTAGACTATAGACTAGACTATAGACTAGACTATAGACTAGACTATAGACTAGACTATAGACTAGACTATAGACTAGACTATAGACTAGACTATAGACTAGACTATAGACTAGACTATAGACTAGACTATAGACTAGACTATAGACTAGACTATAGACTAGACTATAGACTAGACTATAGACTAGACTATAGACTAGACTATAGACTAGACTATAGACTAGACTATAGACTAGACTATAGACTAGACTATAGACTAGACTATAGACTAGACTATAGACTAGACTATAGACTAGACTATAGACTAGACTATAGACTAGACTATAGACTAGACTATAGACTAGACTAGACTAGACTATAGACAAGACTATAGACTAGACTATAAACTATACTATAGACTAGACTATAGACTAGACTATAGACTAGACTATAGACTAGACTATAGACAAGACTATAGACTAGACTATAAACTATACTATAGACTAGACTATAGACTAGACTATAGACTAGACTATAGACTAGACTATAGACTAGACTATAGACTAGACTATAGACAAGAACGCAGCCTCGACTATAGACTAGCCTACAGAGTAGACTATATACAAGACTATATGCTAGAAGAAAAATTCCGAGAAAATCATTGATAAACTGAATTGTTTTGTAACACACTGTTAATCATAAAAATTGGAAAAACAAATAAAACATTGAAAATAAGAAAAGCTTTATTTAATTTACATAAAAATATCAAAAAAAAAAAACATAAAGCGAAAAAATAAAATAAACCAACTAAATGTGTTGTAAACAAATTGGCAGAAACTCTACGTAATGAATGCGGGTATAAAATTAACATGTAAATGAAATAAATGACATCCAAGAAAAAGTAGAAAAAAATCTCATTTATAAATTTGCCCCCTCAAAATGTTATTTTAGAATTCTATCATAAAGTTAAATTTTTTTAAACGAAAATAAACACGATTTATTAATTAATGAAAAATAAATATTTAAGGAGTGGGCAGTAAAGGAAAAACCCCAGATAAAAAGAAACAGCCAGAGAAGGACATTTAATAAGGAAACTTTAATCAATTTACACCATTCAAGATAAAGAAATTAATGAGCTTAAATCATGAAAAGGTCATTATCTGCAGGCACATACAACAAAAAAAAACTCCTGCTAAATGTTTGCACATATAATTATTACTCCTCTTCTTCAATGTCTTCAGCAGCGAAACATCATTATCTTTATTTTTATTACTTTTATTACCAAGAAATCTTTTTTTTTTCTTCTTTTTTTTCAATGCAGTTCACAAAAGTAATTTTGTATTACTTCTTATTTTGAGGTGTTGTTGAAAATCTGACAAGGATTATTTTCTTTTCATCCTTATTAATTTAATTAGATAACGATTAGTTTATCAGCTTAATGTCTTAACATGAAACTGATAAAACAATCATTGGAAAGTGATTCGAGGTGTCATAATGTCCATGGACTATATTGAGTCATAGTGTCCATGGACGTTGTGACAATTTCAAAAGGGTCACAATGTCTATGAGCAAAATGACATAAAGTCCTTGGATTTCAAAGAGTTAATTTATCAAAAAATTTATTAAGCGTAGCTGGTGTTCGAAATACCCCAGAGTTTAAAACCCCTGCTCCTGAAGGCCTCGTATTCAGGACAATTTAAAAAAAAAACACCAAATTTAGAAGCAATTCTTTTCGGGATAAGACTGATCCTTTCCTAAATTCTAAATAAGTAAGCCAAAACATTTATAAGTCCATGGACACTATGACAATTGTAGTGTTGTTGTAACGTCCATGGACATTATGACACTGGGATCCTATGGGTGGCATGTCGTGTTAGTTAGTAGTTAGTTAGCTAGTTAGTAGTTAGTTAGGTAGTTAGTAGTTAGTTAGTTAGTTAGTTTGTTAGTTTTGTATTAGTTAGTTAGTAGTTAGTTAGTTAGTTAGTTAGTTAGTTAGTTAGTTAGTTAGTTAGTTATGTTAGTTAGTTAGTTAGTTAGTTAGTAGTTAGTAGTTAGTTAGTTAGTAGTTAGTTAGGTTAGTAGTTAGTTAGTTAGTTAGTAGTTAGTTAGTTAGTAGTTAGTAGTTAGTTAGTTAGTTAGTTAGTTAGTTAGTTAGTTAGTTAGTTAGTTAGTTAGTTAGTAGTTAGTTAGTTAGTTAGTTAGTTAGTTAGTTAGTTAGTTAGTTAGTTAGTTAGTTAGTTAGTAGTTAGTTAGTTAGTTAGTTAGTTAGTTAGTTAGTTAGTTAGTTAGTTAGTTAGTTAGTTAGTTAGTTAGTTAGTTAGTTAGTTAGTTAGTAGTTAGTTAGTTAGTAGTTAGTTAGTTAGTTAGTTAGTTAGTTAGTTAGTTAGTTAGTTAGTTAGTTAGTTAGTTAGTTAGTTAGTTAGTTAGTTAGTTAGTTAGTTAGTTAGTTAGTTAGTTAGTTAGTTAGTTAGTTAGTTAGTTAGTTAGTAGTTAGTTAGTTAGTTAGTTAGTTAGTTAGTTAGTTAGTAGTTAGTTAGTTAGTTAGTTAGTTAGTTAGTTAGTTAGTTAGTTAGTTAGTTAGTTAGTTAGTTAGTTAGTTAGTTAGTTAGTTAGTTAGTTAGTTAGTAGTTAGTTAGTTAGTTAGTTAGTTAGTTAGTTAGTTAGTTAGTTAGTTAGTTAGTTAGTTAGTTAGTTAGTTAGTTAGTTAGTTAGTTAGTAGTTAGTTAGTTAGTTAGTTAGTTAGTTAGTTAGTTAGTTAGTTAGTTAGTTAGTTAGTTAGTTAGTAGTTAGTTAGTTAGTTAGTTAGTTAGTTAGTTAGTTAGTTAGTTAGTTAGTTAGTTAGTTAGTTAGTTAGTTAGTAGTTAGTTAGTTAGTTAGTTAGTTAGTTAGTTAGTAGTTAGTTAGTTAGTTAGTTAGTTAGTTAGTTAGTTAGTTAGTTAGTTAGTTAGTTAGTTAGTTAGTTAGTAGTTAGTTAGTTAGTTAGTTAGTTAGTTAGTTAGTTAGTAGTTAGTAGTTAGTTAGTTAGTTAGTAGTTAGTTAGTTAGTTAGTTAGTTAGTTAGTTAGTTAGTTAGTTAGTTAGTTAGTTAGTTAGTTAGTTAGTTAGTTAGTTAGTAGTTAGTTAGTTAGTTAGTTAGTTAGTTAGTTAGTTAGTTAGTTAGTTAGTTAGTTAGTTAGTTAGTTAGTTAGTTAGTTAGTTAGTTAGTTAGTTAGTTAGTTAGTAGTAGTTAGTTAGTTAGTTAGTAGTTAGTTAGTTAGTTAGTTAGTTAGTTAGTTAGTAGTTAGTAGTTAGTTAGTTAGTAGTTAGTTAGTTAGTTAGTTAGTAGTTAGTTAGTTAGTTAGTTAGTTAGTTAGTTAGTTAGTTAGTTAGTTAGTAGTTAGTTAGTTAGTTAGTAGTTAGTTAGTTAGTAGTTAGTTAGTTAGTTAGTTAGTTAGTTAGTTAGTTAGTTAGTTAGTTAGTAGTAGTTAGTTAGTTAGTTAGTTAGTTAGTTAGTTAGTTAGTTAGTTAGTTAGTTAGTTAGTTAGTTAGTTAGTAGTTAGTTAGTTAGTTAGTTAGTTAGTTAGTTAGTTACTACTCTCTATCTTCCATACTTTGATCCTCTTTACTAAACACTTCTCTAAGTTTTCATCTTCTATGATCCTTCGTTCATTGCTCTTCTTTATATACATACATCTACTCTGCTCTGATCTTCTTTACTTCGATCTCCCATAATCTGATCCAATTGTTCTTCACTTTGATCTTAATTCCTATGATATTCTCTATTGAGATATTTTCTGATCTGATCATAAACTCTATTCTGAAGTACTAGAGATACTATGATATTATCTACTCTGATCTTTACCTTACTGTAATATTTTCTAAGTTGAACTACTCGGGGGAGTTTTCCAGATTTTTCCTACCGAGCGCGTCCCCGGGTGGCGGATAGGGGGTGGTGATGGACCATCTGTCCTCTCCCAGCTTTAATTTCACTTAAGCTAAGGGAGGGCAGATTGTCCACCACCTGGGAATATTATATTCCCCGCGGACCAAAAAACTGGAAAAAAAAAAAAAAAAAACAAATATGGAAAATAAAAATAAAAAGATAAAAGTTACGGTGCAGGGCCTAAATAACCCAGTACCGGCGGCAAGTGTTGATCTACTCGCGAGTCACGTGTCGTCGTCATCCTGCAATCGTGAGCAGAATACTACTACGGAGGTGGGTACCTTGGCCTCCGTGGCGGACAATGCGTCAAGTGTACAGCATGCCGCTGGCAAAAATATAGGGGTGAAAGAGAAGGATGTACTCGGAGAGAGCTCTAAGCTACCTCAGCCTTTAAATATAGGTGAGGGTTCCGACTCTGAATCCTCAGATGATAATAAAAATAATACCATTATAGCAAATCCCAAAAAGGATGAAGTAGAGCAAATGGTGAAAGAGGTGAGTGATAGCATAGCTAAACTACCTATTACTAAGAAAAGACTTTCTGGAGCACAGAGGAGGAAGTTGAAAAAGGTGCTTCAAGAAATCATAGTTAGTCAATCCCACGACACTCCAAAGGAAAAATCGGACTCTCTCACAAGATCTGAGGCAAAAAGGATCAGGTCTCCCGAGGAGTTGACAACTGAGAATAAACCTAAGAAGAAAAAGAGCTCCCCGTCTTCTAATACACAGTCGAAGCCAAGCCATACTTCACTCAAAGGAATCTCAAGTGAGAATCCTGCGAGTAAGGGTGACAACGCCAAGCCAGATATTCCGAAGACGAACACGTCGGCGAAATCAACCTCGAAGGTAAGGGAATCTCAAAAGAAGCCCCGAAAAACGAGGAAGGAGAAGCTAGACGGAGGAAAAGGAAAAGAGCCGCCATCTTACGCCAAAGTTGCCAGAAGTAGGCACCGGGACGATCTCTGCTATGCAGTTTACGATGCCGGTAATCCGACAGGCAAAATTCCAATAGACCAACAGAGTAAAATAGAAGACCTGGTCAACAATAAGATAGTGGACCATGCAATCGCTTCAAAGGGCAAACAACCAATAGAGAGCGAGAGCTGCGAGTTCAGCATGGGCGTGATGTTGATGAGGTTGGCATCTCACCAATGTGTTAGCACCCTAAAGAACTTGGTGGAAAGTATCCCTCCTCCCTGGGACGGCGCTAGGCTGGGACTGGCAAAGAAGAGCGAGCTTCCGCTGCTCCTAAAGTCCACTGTCTACATAAAAGGATGGGGCAGTAAACTGGCTAATGAACGTATACTGGAAATTCTTGGAGGTCAAAATGCTGAGCTGGCCGTGGAAAAATAGGATGTCTTTTACAGGAAAGAAGAACCTGAGGGAACTTTATTTGTAATAGGTATCGACCAGAAATCCATGGCTAGTCTTGCCAAGAATAAAGGTAGGGCTTACTTCGCCTCTAAATCTGTCATATTCAAAATTGGGAAGGTGCCGATTGGAAGGGCTGTTACAACAAGCCTCGAAAAGGACACTAAAAAACCTAAGACCACAGCATCAGTATCCACTACTGATAATGTTGAGGAGTCAAATCCTAAAATCGAGGAATTTACCATTAACTCGCCAGAAGAAAGTGTAGTTGCCCTTTCCAAAATTGGGAAGGCGCCGATTGAAAGGGCTGTCAAAACCGGCCCCGACAAGGACACTAAAACACCTAAGACAGTACCCAAAGCATCATTAGCAAGTACTAGCAATGTTGAGGAGTCAAATCCTAAAAGCGAGGAGGAAATCACTCACCCGCCAGAAGACAGAACAGCAATGCTCTCCAGAATTGGGAATGTGTCTATTAAAAATATTGCTATTCCTATGCCTGATAAGGACACCGCAGTGCCATCTACAGTACTCACTGCATTAATAGCCACTTCAGGCTATCCGGAGGAGTCAAATCCAAAGAGCGAGGAGGTGACCACCAACTCGCTGGAAGACAGTTTAATGTATGACCATGATTGAGGTTATCCAAATAAACCTCCATCGGAGCGAGACAGCTACCAACGCTCTGATGGCTAAAATCAACACAGGTAAAATACATATAGCTTTAATCCAGGAACCTTGGACGATTCGCAACAAGGTTTCTGGATTAAATCACGTAAATTTCCAACTTTTCTACGCTGATACAGGATCTCGCCCGAGAACATGTATCTTATGTCACAAGAACTTATGTTTTCTCCTCTCAACAGGATTATCAACATCGGATGCAACGGTGCTGAAGCAAGGTCGTGGCAACATATTCCTTGCATCTATTTACCTACCTTTCGATTCTCCGACACTACCACCAACGTCGGATCTGATGAAACTGGTTGAAGAGGCACAAAGGAAAAATAAGAAAATTGTAATAGGTTGTGATGCCAACTCGCATCATGTAGCTTGGGGTAGTACAAACACCAATCGCAGGGGACAAGCCCTCATGGATTTCTTTAATACTAAAGACTTGATAACATTGAACTTAGGTAATAAAGCTACCTTCGTCAATAGAATCAGAGAAGAAGTATTAGATATAACTATATGTTCAGAAGAGCTTATAAACGAAATTCAGGATTGGAGAGTTTCGGACGAGCACTCCTTTTCTGATCATCGGTACATAAGATTCAAAATACTAAGGCCACCACCAAAGCCGATAAAGTTTCGGAATAAGTCTAAAACTAATTGGACAATGTTCGGGACCTTACTAAAGAACCGTTTAGGTCAGGACACTTTTCAATGTCGAAATAAAGAGGATATAGATGCCAAAGTGGAAACGTTCACAAGTGCCCTGGTTGAATCGTTCGAGGACAGCTGCCCTCTGCGAGAGCGGAGATCTGCCCAGGAAAAACCCTGGGTAACTGGGGAGATCCGGAACCTTGGGAAGACTCTTCGCAAACTATTTAACCGGGCACGGCGTAAAAAGACCGCAGTATACTGGGATGAGTATCGTAATAAACTTGGTGAATATAAGAAAATCGTTCGAAAAGCCAAACGAGACTCCTGGAAACTTTTCTGTGAACAGGTAGATAGCGTAAATGACGTATCGAAGATAAAAAAATTCCTATCCAAAACTCATGTCCAACCGGAATCTATGATCGATGACACGGGCAGGAGGCTTGAGGATATGGAGGAGACAATGAAACTCCTAATGGATTCTCATTTCCCACCCGGTATATCGAATAACATAGATGAACCGATATTGGAGGAAGGGGAGGGTAACACGGAAATAGTTATTACAACTGACATGGTTAAAGGGGCAATCAAGAGCTTTGCTCCCTATAAAGCTGCAGGGCCGGATGGAATTTTCCCGGCACTTTTGCAGATGGAGGCGGGACTGGTTTCCGTACATCTGTCACAGATATTCACTGCATGCTTAAAATTGGCATATACCCCAGTTAAATGGCAGGATGCAAGGGTAATATTTATACCCAAACCAGGGAAACCTAGCTATGCGACACCTAAGTCCTATCGACCGATAAGTCTTACGTCCTTCCTACTTAAAACCTTGGAACGGATAGTCGATAGCATGGTTAAAAGCAGCATACCATACAATGACCTTAAATATAAGCAGCATGCTTATGTAAAGGGACGATCGGTGGAAACCGCTTTAAATGAAGTTGTCCACTACATAGGTGAATCTTTCGATAGCAAACTGTATACACTGGCAGTATGCATTGACATCGAAGGCGCTTTCAATAACGTGCACACTGATACCCTTATCCAATCCCTAGACCAGTTTTATGTTGACCGGGTGCTCCGTAACTGGATCAACTACATGCTAAGGAACAGATGGATAAGCTGCGAGATGTACGATATAACTATAAGGAAAAAGGTATTTCGAGGTATACCACAGGGTGGCATTTTGTCACCTTTACTCTGGGTCACCACGATTAATAGCCTCCTAAGGACCCTAACCGAGAAAGGACTTAGACCTGTCTGCTATGCAGACGATGTCGTAATACTTTTAAAGGGAAAGGATCCAAATTACTTGTGTAGAAGAGCTGAGGAGGCTCTGAATACGGCCTTGAGCTGGGCTCAACCGAGAGGCCTCAATGTTAACCCGGCGAAGACGGAAATCTGTCTTTTCACAAGAAAGACAAAAATTTCTACATATACTGAACCTTGCTTCTTGGGCAAGAAGATACCGGTGACAGACAAAGTTAAGTACTTAGGTGTAATACTTGACCGGAAATTAAAATGGAGACACCACATAGAGGATAGGATCAACAAGGCACATCGGTGCTGGGCGATATGTAGGAGAACCATAGGCATGAAATGGGGTCTTAGTCCTACTATGACAAATTGGCTTTATAAAAGTGTAATTAGACCAATTCTAGCTTATGCTTCAATAATCTGGTGGACTGCTTTGGACAAAAAGTGTAATATCAAATTACTACAAGGAGTTCAGCGTACATGCTGCTTGGGTATAAGTGGTGCCATGTGTACTACTTCAACCAAGGCTCTGGAAACGTTGCTAGATATTCCACCCATTGAAACATATATAAGATATGAGGCGGCGCTTACAGCCGAACGGCTCTTTACTTTAGGCGAACTGGCCAAAAACGGTTATAGGACACGTCATCAATGTATACTGGACACATTGGAAGGTTATACACATTCATCGGACGTGCCTGATCGCATACCAGACACTGAATATGTCGGAAACTTTGAAACGCTAATCCCAGATAGAATGTCTTGGTCAAGCGGAACATTAGAGCAAATACCAGTAGGAATCCGTTGCTACACGGATGGCTCTAAATTAGGGGACAAAGTGGGTCTGGGGTTCTATATTGAAGACCCAGAAACAGAAATATACCACCGTTTACCTAATCATAACACAAGCTTCCAGGCAGAAGTACGAGCAATAACGGAATGTGTAAATTGGATTAGAATAAATATGGCGCCCACAAGGCTTAATATATTTACCGACAGCCAGAAGGCAATTTGTGCGATATCAGGTGATAGAATTAAATCTAAGACCGTATTGGATTGTAAGAAAGCTTTAACTGAATACTCTCCCAGAGGTAAGGTTCACATCATATGGGTACCAGGCCACTCGGGAGTAATCGGCAACGAAAGGGCGAATGCAATAGCTTTAAAGGGAAGGGAGCTCGATGTAGTTAACCTGACAAACGCAAAACCATTCGACGCAACAAAAGCTGAATTAAAAATATGGATGAGAGAATCCCATAAGGCCTCTTGGAATAATGAAACGGTGGGTAGAACCACAAAGATTCTATGGGGTGACCCTGATGAGAGCAAGACGAGAAATCTTCTCAAAATGAGCAAGTCTGAGGTTAGTATGATGGTACGTATTCTCAGTGGACACACAGGATTACGAGCACATCTATACAAAATTGGACGTGCGAATTCAGACGAATGTAGAGCATGTGGAGAGGACAGTGAAACTCTGGAGCACTTTCTTTGCCATTGTCAGGCATTCGTCGAAGTTAGATCCAAGTATCTTGGAAGTGATGTTATTCCGGAAATAACATTCTTAACCAACACCGATTGGAAGATTCTTAGGAATTACGTCCAGGAAACTGAGTTTCTGAACATTCAGTAAACATTTTTTTTTTTTTTTTTTTTTTTTTTTTCTTGAATTGGAGCGCACAACAGGCCCGATAGTGGCCTAGGTGTATTTCTTCGGATTTGATGTAGTATACATCCTCCTATCAACCTAACCTAACCTAACCTAAGTTGAACTACTCGACTCTGACATTTTATCCCCTGATCTTATATATCCCTATTTAAGTAAAATTATTTGTATAAAGTTACTCCTTTCAAATGTTTGTTATTTCTCTATAATTTGGCAAAATTTTTAAATTGAAAAATTTATAACGAAAGTTGTGTTATTATTATGAAATGACTGGTTTAATTCAACTTTTTCACTTTAGTAAACTTTTTGGCAAAAAGTAAGAAAACAAGAAAATCGTAGACAAAGCATAAAAAAGAGAAACCAGCTAGAGAAAAATAAACAATTTGCCTAAAAGTATGCAAAGTATGTTTTATGAAAATTAAAGTTAAATTTAATTTAGAAGGACTTGCTGTTTTTGATGATTTTAACAAAACGACTACAAAACGGTTACAATAACGACGACAATGATGAAAATGTGAAATTATAATGCAAATAACCGCAAAATTGAATTTTTGTGTTTGTCTTACAGCAAGCAACATTTCACAACCAACAATATGTATTAAAAAAATAATAATAAAAAAACATTTAAACAACAAAAAAAGCCATTATAACAATTTATAATAAACAATGGCCATGGCAACCTACCAACCCGGCCAGTTATCCCAAAAAGTATATAAAATTTATCTACGCCTTGTAGTAGGCTAAGATGTCACAAAATTCTTTGTTTAGCACAAATAATATTCATGCCTGACAAACATCAAAAAAAGCATGTTTAAATAAATAAAAATCTCATAAATATTATTTCCAAGTCTTTATTTACGTTTTTAACAAGCAATTATTTTCTTCGTTTATGTCTTTTATTTTAAAGGCAGTCTGTGCTCTGGCTGTTTGTATGTTTGATTGCTTTATTTGCTGTATACTTTTTGGCGCTAAATTGTTTTATAATTTGCCAGTTTCCTTTTATGTTTGGTTGTAAAATTAATTGAGATTAGCTATTTGATTGTTATTTAAATTTAAATATATATATATATTTTTTAATTTGTGGCTTTCGTATTTTTTTTTTTTTTTGCAGAAATGGAAACAAAATTAGATTCACGCCAGGGACAATTTCCGGCCTCATTTCCGGATACGTTTAAGAACTTTTTCGCCATGATGAACGAAGATGAGGATCATATGGATTTGTTTTCAAATTTATTGGAGGATAAGGTAAGTTTGTATTGTAGACAATTATTAAAATGTTTAACAGATTATTAAAAGCCTATTTTAAGGTGTTTACTTTAGTAGGAAATTAAAGCATATTTTGGGGTTGTTTTAAATTTCATTATATAAAGCATATTTGAAGGAGTTTGTATAATGTAAATTTCTTATAAAGCTTCAGGCATTATGCAATTTGAATTATATTTTATGATATAAACTTTAAGGTATTACTTCCTTCTGTTTTACCCTAAGGCAAAATTGAAATTAACAAAAATATTTTCCAATTTTATCAAATATGCATCGTATTTGTTTTCAGTTTAAAATATTACTTACAAAATAAATATTTAAATGGTACTTTATTTACAAAAGTTTTCCATTCTTCTTCTTAGTTATTTTTGTTAAATAAAACTAAAATAATTTTAAAAAGATAATAAAGTAAACAATTTTATTCTAAATATTTGATCTACTTGAACTGAACTAGAACTGAACTAGAACTGAACTAGAACTGAACTAGAACTGAACTAGAACTGAACTAGAACTGAACTAGAACTGAACTAGAACTAGAACTGAACTAGAACTAGAACGAACTAGAACTAGAACTGAACTAGAACTGAACTAGAACTGAACTAGAACTGAACTAGAACTGAACTAGAACTGAACTAGACTGAACTAGAACTGAACTACGAACTGAACTAGAACTGAACTAGAACTGAAACTATGAACTAGACTGAACTAGAACTGAACTAGAACTGAACTAGAACTGAACTAGAACTGAACTAGAACTGAACTAGAACTGAACTAGAACTGAACTAGAACTGAACTAGAACTGAACTAGAACTGAACTAGAACTGAACTAGAACTGAACTAGAACTGAACTAGAACTGAACTAGAACTGAACTAGAACTGAACTAGAACTGAAACTAGAACTGAACTAGAACTGAACTAGAACTGAACTAGAACTGAACTAGAACTGAACTAGAACTGAACTAGAACTGAACTAGAACTGAACTAGAACTGAACTAGAACTGAACTAGAACTGAACTAGAACTGAACTAGAACTGAACTAGAACTGAACTAGAACTGAACTAGAACTGAACTAGAACTGAACTAGAACTGAACTAGAACTGAACTAGAACTGAACTAGAACTGAACTAGAACTGAACTAGAACTGAACTAGAACTGAACTAGAACTGAACTAGAACTGAACTAGAACTGAACTGAACCTAGACTGAACTAGAACTGACTAGAACTGAACTAGAACTGAACTAGAACTGAACTAGAACTGAACTAGAACTGAACTAGAACTGAACTAGAACTGAACTAGAACTGAACTAGAACTGAACTAGAACTGAACTAGAACTGAACTAGAACTGACTAGAACTGAACTAGAACTGAACTAGAATGAACTAGAACTGAACTAGAACTGAACTAGAACTGAACTAGAACTGAACTAGAACTGAACTAGAACTGAACTAGAACTGAACTAGAACTGAACTAGAACTGAACTAGAACTGAACTATAACTGAACTAGAACTGACTAACTAGAACTGAACTAGAACTGAACTAGAACTGAACTAGAACTGAACTAGAACTGAACTAGAACTGAACTAGAACTGAACTAGAATGAACTAGAACTGAACTAGAACTGAACTAGAACTGAACTAGAACTGAACTAGAACTGAACTAGAACTGAACTAGAACTGAACTAGAACAGAACTAGAACTGATCTGTTCTACTCTATTTTAATCTATTCTACTCAGATTTTTGATATTCTTTTATATTGATCAATTGTGCTCTGATATATTTTTCTCTGATTCTGATCTTCAATTCTCTGATCTAGTCTACGCTGATCTTATCTAACCTGATCTAATCTTCTCTTTACTGTTCTGATCGATTCTTCTCTGATCTACTCTGATTTGTTCTACTGTACCGATCTACTCTGATTTACAATATTCTGATTTATTTCACTCCAATCTATTCTTCTCTGATCAATGCTACTCTAATCTATTCTATTCAGATCTACTCTCTTCTATTCATTTTACTCTATTCTACTCTATTTTACCCTGATCAACTCTAATCTAATATATTCCTTATGGTGTGTGAAACATAATACTCTTTCCACTATGATGGTATATGGAAATCTCTTAAATAAGCTCCCAACATTCAAATAAACTTCATCAACTCTCCTAACCTATTATTTTCAAAGGCAATGGATAATAATACATAATTTTTTTACTTAAATACCTTCCTACTGACAGTTGATTAAACAACTCAAAAACCTTATTAACATAATTAAATTGAGAAAAAAATATGTATGTTGAATATATTATTTTTATATTATGTCTTACCTGTATTATCACCACGTCCATCTGTCTTTTGTGACAGTATACCACACACTTATTGTAATTGGAAATTCATCTGTAAAGTTTTATTCACTTTAACAATGGCTTTTTTTTTCTTTCTTTTTTACAACATATTTATACCTTTTTATTTAATTGTTGAGGCATGTAATAAAATTTTACATTGTTTAAACCAAAATGACAGATGTCTGCAATATTGTTGCAATTTACACACAGCTGAACACTAGTGCCAGAGTAATTCAACAGTTTTAAAGGGAGTCGAGGTTTGCTTAACTTTTCGGACAGCATTTTTCCTTTGTATTGGTTATTTGTAATACAGAGAGGAAATGATGAAATGTAAGGAAGAACTCGCCACTTCATTATCCCTAAGTAATCTAGAGAGTAGTCAGTTTAAATATATATTTCTTTTTAACCTAAAAGAAGTATGTTATTGTGAAGTTATTTTTGTATGATCAATTCTCATTGTTACTGGAACTGTCGGGTTATCTCTTCTTTTTCATTTTCACTCTCCCCAATGTAAAATTTATATGGCTTTAAATAATTGTCTCGAAATAAGGACATGATTTATAATACACAGGTTGTTTGGCGCAGCAGTAATAATGAAGTTCATTTGATGTTATATGTCTTTTTGTAAAGGGACATTGGTAGAATCTAGAGAAGAAAAACGAGAAAAAAACTTTTAAAGTTAAACAATTTTGTCACAGTCGCAAAAATATACTTTAATATTAAATGACAAAGTTGAGCAAAAAGTCAACAAATGAAAATTGATTTTAACTGATGAGTCTGAAACTTTAAACTTAAATTTCTTGTGTATTAGAAATTTACTATTTATTTATAAGTTTTTATAAAAAAAATTTAATTAAAAAACTTTTTTATAATACTATGAATACAGCAGTAGTATTTTAATACTAAAGTATATTTTTATTATTTTTCTTGGAAATTGAAAAATACACAAGTTTCAATAAACGTATAAATATTGACACTGAACCCTATGCAGGACCTACATACTTACATATATATATTTCTGAACTTTACTACAGTAGGAACTTGATAAATGAGAAGTATGTATATAAAAAAAACCTAGCTATGATGTATTCTGTAGGTGTTCCTATATATCCCTATAAATAGGATTTTTAAATTGAAATTTTTGGATATAAAGAGGAATATCGGAGGGGGTAGGCTAGGGTTATTAGGGACCAATCATTACAGAATTTGGTAGAGTAATTAATATTGTTATGAAATTTATCAGTATCGAGTTTTATTACTAGATATTGTTACGTAATCCAAAAGCATCAGAGAGATCTGTGGTAGAGATCATAATTGAAAACTCGGACTTGTATTGAAAAATTGGATTTCTATGGAACATAAGCAAACAACTTTTATAGAAGTTTCCACTGTAAAATAAAATTATCATCATTTTCTATCTCATTACATTGTGCACGTACAAATTGCTCTTTTTTCTAACATTTTACTGGTTAAGTTTATATTTTCAATATTTATTTTATTTTTTTATAAATTTTCCACATTACAGGTAATACCAAGAGCAAATAAATTTCAACAACGACGTTACAGTGGCAGTTTACGTTGCACAACAAATCCTCACAGAGGTCAGGGACTGGAGGGAGAGCGTGATGGTGGAGGTTTAACAACAGCGGGAACTCACAATGTGGGACGTTCAAATTCTTTTAGATTCAATAGACCACGTAATGCATTTAGTACATCCTCCAGTTCAGGCTTAAACAGTTTGGGTGTAGTGGGCGGTGTTAGTGCGGGTGGTTTGGTAGGTGAACGTACTTGCAGTGCCACATTAAGCAATAGCAAATTGAGTGGCAGTAGCAGTAGTTTATTGTGTAAACATATTAAATATTGTTGTCTTCACCAGCAGCAACAGCATCAACAGCAACAGCAACAACAACAGCAGAAGAATTTAACACAGACTATACCACCTTGCAGCCAACAACCACAACATCATCTGCAGCAACAACAACAACAACATCAGCACCAGCAATTGTTTCAACAACAACCCTCCGCACACCAACAACAGCCTTCAATACATTATGTACAGAAATCCTATCATCCTGACTACAACAGCAGCAACAATTCCCCACAAATTCCTAATGCCACTTGTTCCCACAACACGAACAATTGTTGCAGTAGTTTAGCAACAGCTGGTGCAGCAGCAGCAACAAATGTCATCAGTACACGTCTTGGACCAGATGGTGAAGATAATGCAACGAGTGGTATGTTAAATAATGGTCTGGCGAATTGTTTAGCCAATGGCCAACTTCATCAACATCATCAACAACAGCCGCCACAGCAACATCATCATCACCAACAACATCAACCATCATCGTCTTCATCATCTTCATCGTCCTCAAACTCTCAACAGAACAACAAGCAACAACCACCAAAACGTCATTCAATTATATGGAACGTGCTTTTGACTTTGGTAAGTGGAGAACATAACATTTCTGCCACTACAAAAAACAGAACTATGCAACAATAAACCTTAAAACAAAAATAACAACTAAATACAATATAACAAAAGAAAATTAGAAGGATGTCCAGCATAGATTATTTTGTAATATTTTAGAAGTGCACTAAAAAAAATTTTAGCTGCAGATGAAATCTGTAATTGTAGTTCAACTTTAGTTCTGGTTCAGTTCTAGTTCTAGTTCTAGTTCAGTCCTAGTTCAGTTTCCAGTTCAGTTCTAATTCAATTCTAGTTCATTTCTAGCTCAGTTCTAGTTCAGTTCTAGTTCAGTTCTAGTTCAGTTCTAGTTCAGTTCTAGTTCAGTTCTAGTTCAGTTCTAGTTCAGTTCTAGTTCGTTCTAGTTCGTCTAGTTCAGTTCTAGTTCAGTTCTAGTTCTAGTTCCAGTTCTAGTTCAGTTCTAGTTCAGTTCTAGTTCAGTTCTAGTTCTAGTTCAGTTCTAGTTCAGTTCTAGTTCAGTCTAGTTCAGTTCTAGTTCAGTTCTAGTTCAGTTCTAGTTCAGTTCTAGTTCAGTTCTAGTTCAGTTCTAGTTCAGTTCTAGTTTCAGTTCTAGTTCAGTTCTAGTTCAGTTCTAGTTCAGTTCTAGTTCAGTTCTAGTTCAGTTCTAGTTCAGTTCTAGTTCAGTTCTAGTTCAGTTCTAGTTCAGTTCTAGTTCAGTTCTAGTTCAGTTCTAGTTCAGTTCTAGTTCAGTTCTAGTTCAGTTCTAGTTCAGTTCTAGTTCAGTTCTAGTTCAGTTCTAGTTCAGTTCTAGTTCAGTTTAGTTCAGTTCTAGTTCAGTTCTAGTTCAGTTCTAGTTCAGTTCTAGTTCAGTTCTAGTTCAGTTCTAGTTCAGTTCTAGTTCAGTTCTAGTTCAGTTCTAGTTCAGTTCTAGTTCAGTTCTAGTTCAGTTCTCGTTCAGTTCTAGTTCAGTTCTAGTTCAGTTCTAGTTCAGTAAGTTCTAGTTCTAGTTCAGTTCTAGTTCAGTTCTAGTTCAGTTCTAGTCAGTCTATAGTCCATATCGTAGTCATTGTATATGAATATTTAATAACAGAATACTTTTAAGTGTGAATCTACTGACATTGACAGAAAAAATAATCTAATCTAAAAAAATCCAAGGACAATATACTCCCCACTCTCGCAGCTAAAGTATTTCAATAGTAGTGTTTTGTAATTTTTTTTTTTATAAGAATTTTGATTCAAATGTTATAATTTGATTCAAACAATAAACGTGTTACGATGAAATAATAAAAAAGAGAATGAAACGAGAGGCGAATTTCAAATCTTCAACACTCATGTCCAGAGCATAGGAAAAGTCTGAAATGGGTATTACAAAAGACTTGGCTGTTAAAAAAGGTTTTTTTGCAAGAATTTTGCTAAACTTGTACGTACTTGTGTTTACAAGAAAAAACACCCACTAAGTCATGCCTGAACATGTCATGAAAAATAATTTTAATTGAATATAGCGGCACTAAGGATGTGAATTAAAGAAAAAATTGAGTTTTAAAGTGTGTTGTGTATGAAAAATAATGAATTTTATTTTATTTGTTTAATTTTGATCATTCTTTCTTAAATTTTAGGGTTCAATAAACAGCTTTCAATTCACGAGCCATTTTTTTATTTACTTTCAGCAAATGTCAGAAAAAGTGTATGAACAATAAAAAGGATTGTATTTGAATATACCAGTATTGTATTAAATTAATATTTTGAGTTTTCCATAGTTATGGAGTTGTATTTTTTTAATGTTTTTTGATTTTCTTGTTGTTGTATGAATTTAAACATAATTTATTTTGACAGACGGTTAAACAATGCAAAATGTACTACATATGTATATATAAAGTAAATTATTGATTTTTTGAATTCGTTTTTTTTAGAAAATAATATATCCGTCATTTACTACAAGACTGGTAGTCTTCTAGTTCTAGTTCAGTTCTAGTTCAGTTCGTGGTTCAGTTCTAGTGTTTCAGTTCTAGTTCAGTTCTAGTTCAGTTCTAGTTCGTTCAGGTGGGCTAGTTCGAGTTTCTAGTTCAGTGTCTAGTTCAGTTCTAGTTCAGTTCTATTCAGTTCTAGTTCAGTTCTAGTTCAGTTCTATTCAGTTCTAGTTCATTCTAGTTCAGTTCTAGTTCAGTTCTAGTTCAGTTCTAGTTCAGTTCTAGTTCAGTTCTAGTTCAGTTCTAGTTCAGTTCTAGTTCAGTTCTAGTTCAGTTCTAGTTCAGTTCTAGTTCAGTTCTAGTTCATTCTAGTTCAGTTCTAGTTCAGTTCTAGTTCAGTTCTAGTTCAGTTCTAGTTCATTCTATAGTTCAGTTCTAGTTCAGTTCTAGTTCAGTTCTAGTTCAGTTCTAGTTCAGTTCTAGTTCAGTTCTAGTTCAGTTCTAGTTCAGTTCTAGTTCAGTTCTAGTTCAGTTCTAGTTCAGTTCTAGTTCAGTTCTAGTTCAGTTCTAGTTCAGTTCTAGTTCAGTTCTAGTTCAGTTCTAGTTCAGTCTAGTTCAGTTCTAGTTTCGTTCTAGTTCAGTTCTAGTTCAGTTCGAGTTCAGTTCTAGTTCAGTTCTAGTTCAGTTCTAGTTCAGTTCTAGTTCAGTTCTAGTTCAGTTCTAGTTCAGTTTCTAGTTCAGTTCTAGTTCAGTTCTAGTACATTCTAGTTCAGTACTAGTTCAGTTCAATTTCTAGTATATTCACTAGAATTTCTTTTTTATAAAAAGTTTTTTGTTTTCTTGTTTTTTTACTTTTTTTAAATTGTTTACGTTTTTTTGTATTTTTTTCCTAGAAAATTACCAGAATTTTTAATCAATTTATCTCATTTGTTAACCACTCATGTATTTAGGGCAAAACTTTGTTATAATGTATCAACGACATATTATCTTAATTATCTATATTTAATTTTTATTTATGTTAAATATGCCTTAAATGATTTAAACACTAATTAAAACTGCAACGCGATATGAAATTGTGAAAAACATTTTAAATTCATTAACACATTTGTTAAAAAATATATTATATTTTCCATTGAAAACAATAAATATTGTTTTATATGTATGAACAAATAATAACAAGTTTTTTTTTTTTGCTAAGTACAAAATTTTCAACCAACAAAAGAACACTAATTTACACAACAACAAGTAGCAATTCTATACAAAACGTATTTTCAATAATAAAAGAATAGAATTGTAAACAAGCTAACGGAATCAGTGGTGTGGTTCAGGTGTCTCGACTCCTGAACCATCAGTCCATTTATTCTACATACATATGTATATAGAAACAATATGCCCGTTGATTATAATAAACAATATTATTGCAAATATTGAAAGTCTGAAAACATTAAAGAGAAACGATCAAATGAAATAAAACAAATACATATTTATATACATATATTTTGTGTACATTTTCATCAATACATTTTTCATTAGATTTTCGAGTGGCAAGAAAAAACAAGTACAATAAAAACTCTTTTAAAATAAATTTGTATGAAAATCAAATATTTATGAAAGAACAAAATGCTACAAATATGGAACGCTATAGAAAGACAAACAGGTTTAGTTGGGGGATTGTTTCAAAGCTCTAGAGACACATTTTATTGCCAGACATCCTTTCCAATACCTCGATCTATATTAAACAAACCGTTAAATAAAACAAAGTAAAGAACACTATCAAAATGTGACCCAAAACCTAAATTTGGTTACAATAACCAGAATAATGTTATAATATTTACGAATCGCTGTAGAGTATTATACAAAATAAAATTTGAAGAATAGAATTTGAAATACAAATACAAAATTTGAATGAAATTTAAATAAATTTGCTGACAAATTTCCTTTAATGATTTTACATTTTTTATGTAAAACTGTTTCAATAAATTTTAATAAAAATTAAATTAACTTGAAGAGAACGGTTTATAATTTAATTTTGATAGGATTCCTATCTGGTTCACAATAAATTTAAAAATGTTTAATAAATTTAGAAAAATTACTCTCTTTGTAGAAAGTGTTCAATAACTTCTCTCTCTTTTGAAAACATTTTCTTTTTGTTAAAACATTATTTATAAATTCATTGACTTTTCTCTTCTCTTTGAGAAAAAACTTGTTTTCTTTCCTTTTTAAATTTTCTATAAATTTTTTGTCTCGATAAATTTTATTTTTGTGGAAAAATTTCGATAAATTTTATATTATATAGAAAATTTCGATAATTTTTTTTCTCCTTTAAAAAAATTTCGATAAATTTTACCTTTAATAGACAAATTTCGATAAATTTTATATTTGTAGAAAGTTTTCTTTGTAAAAAAAAATTCGATAAATTTTCTCATTTTATAGAAAAATTTCGATAATTTTATATAGAATTTTCTTAAATTTCGATAAATTTTGTTTTTGAAGAAAATGTTCTTTGTAAAAACATTCTGATAAATTTCTCTTTTTATAGAAAAATTTCAATTCTAGTTCAATTCTAGTTCAGTTCTAGTTCAGTTCTAATTCAGTTCTAGTTCAGTTCTAGTTCAGTTCTAGTTCAGTTCTAGTTCAGTTCTAGTTCAGTTCTAGTTCAGTTCTAGTTCAGTTCTAGTTCAGTTCTAGTTCAGTTCTAATTCAGTTCTAGTTCAGTTCTAGTTCAGTTCTAGTTCAGTTCTAGTTCAGTTCTAGTTCAGTTCTAGTTCAGTTCTAGTTCAGTTCTAGTTCAGTTCTAGTTCAGTTCTAGTTCAGTTCTAGTTCAGTTCTAGTTCAGTTCTAGTTCAGTTCTAGTTCAGTTCTAGTTCAGTTCTAGTTCAGTTCTAGTTCAGTTCTAGTTCAGTTCTAGTTCAGTTCTAGTTCAGTTCTAGTTCAGTTCTAGTTCAGTTCTAGTTCAGTTCTAGTTCAGTTCTAGTTCAGTTCTAGTTCAGTTCTAGTTCTAGTTCAGTTCTAGTTCAGTTCTAGTTCTAGTTCAGTTCTAGTTCAGTTCTAGTTCAGTTCTAGTTCAGTTCTAGTTCAGTTCTAGTTCAGTTCTAGTTCAGTTCTAGTTCAGTTCTAGTTCAGTTCTAGTTCAGTTTTAGTTCTTTGTATATTATTTTCAATTCTTATAGAAAAATTCCGATAAAGTGTCACTTTATAGTTTAGAAAAATTTTAAAAATTTTGTTTTTTTTTTAATATTTTACTTACTTTCGTTTATTTTTCTCTTTTTACTTCTGCTTCCTTTCGCCCTGAATACCCCTTATACTTCTACTTATATTTAAAAAAATATTTATAGGATTAAAAACAGTTACAACTTTTTGTTTATGAACACAAAATGTTTTGAGTTGTATTTGTTTGTTTAAACATACAAGCACATACATAAATAAAACACAACTATAGTCCTACATCTGTATAAATCGTGTCAATATTTTGCAACATGTGCATGTTTATGCATGCATGTTTATACGTGCTCATTTACTACAATAAAAGGTTACTATACTCAGTACACATAAATAATGTTTTCTAACACACGATTATATGAAATGTGAGTTTTTGTTGCTTTTTCTCATTTTAGTGGCATGTTGGAGTAAATGAAATTTGTAAAACACTGAGAAAAATCCAAAAAACCTATTCGAAATGATACGTTTTTAAAGTAATTTTAGAGCAAATTGTAATTATGCGAAAGATTTTTTCTATGTACATATGTATGTATTTCAACTACTTAAATTTAAGCATGAGTTTTAAAAAATTTTTGGCAGACATTTATGTATGAAATGTAGTTTTGTACAAATACAGACGTTTTCAAAAGAGCAACGTACACATAATTGTACGTGTATACATAAACATGTAGCAGCGCTCGCTATAGTTTTATAAACAAATACATTTTTAGAGAAATAAAAAAAAAAAAAACAGAAATGTCAGCATAAAAAATTTGTAGATGAAAGAAACATTTCACTTTGTGAAAAAATGGAAAATTTCATTTGAAAGCATGAACGTCATGTTTCAGAAAAAACTTAAACCTAAACACTGATACATAAAACAGCATTTACCACCTAAATGTTTTGAAAAGAAATGTTTAAAAATTGTTTTCTCAATCTAACGAAAATAATACAACAAATGTATAGCAATTTCGTCACTTTCATTGAAATAGTGATACATTTTTAAAAATGAACTGAACTAGAAATGAATAGGAACTGAACTAGAACTGAACTAGAACGTGAACTAGAACTGAACTAGAAGACTAGAACTGAACTAGAACTGAATAAGAATGAAACTAGAACCTGACCTAGAACGAACTAGAACTGAACTAGAACTGAACTAGAACTGAACTAGAACTGACTAGACATGCTGAACTAGAACTGAACTAGAACTGAATATAACTGAACTAGAACTGAACTAGAATGAACTAGAACTGAACTAGAACTGAACTAGAACTGAACTAGAACTGAACTAGGAACTGACAGAACTGAACTAGAACTTAACTAGCTGAATAGAATGAACTAGAACTGAACTAGAAAACTGAACTCGACTGAACTAGAACTGGAACTAGAACTGAACTAGAACTGAACTAGAACTGAACTAGAACTGAACTAGAACTGAACTAGAACTGAACAGAACTGAACTAGAACTGAACTAGAACTGAACTAGAACTGAACTAGAACTGAACTAGAACTGAACTAGAACTGAACTAAACTGAAACTAGAACTGAACTAGAACTGAACTAGAACTGAAACTAGAACTGAACTATAACTGAACTAGAACTGAACTAGAACTGAACTAGAACTGAACTAGAACTGAACTAGAACTGAACTAGAACTGACTAGAACTGAACTAGAACTGAACTAGAAAGAATGAAAAAAGAGAACTGAACTAGAACTGAACTAGAAACTGAACTAGAACTGAACTAGAACTGAACTAGAACTGAACTAGAACTGAACTAGAACTGAACTAGAACTGAACTAGAACTGAACTAGAACTGAACTAGAACTGAACTAGAACTGAACTAGACTGAACTAGAACTGAACTAGAACTGAACTAGAACTGACTAGAACTGAACTAGAACTGAACTAGATGAACTAGAACTGAACTAGAACTGAACTAGAACTGAACTAGAACTGAACTGAACTAGAACTGAACTAGAACTGAACTAGAACTGAACTAGAACTGAACTAGAACTGAACTAAACTGAACTAGAACTGAACTAGAACTGAACTAGAACTGAACTAGAACTAGAACTGAACTAGACTGAACTAGAACTGAACTAGAACTGAACTAGAACTGAACTAGAACTGAACTAGAACTGAACTGAACTAGAACTGACTAGAACTGAACTAAACTGAACTAGAACTGAACTAGAACTGAACTAGAACTGAACTAGAACTGAACTAGAACTGAACTAGAACTGAACTAGAACTGAACTAGAACTGAACTAGAACTGAACTAGAACTGAACTAGAACTGAACTAGAACTGAACTAGAACTGAACTAGAACTGAACTAGAACTGAACTAGAACTGAACTAGAACTGAACTAGAACTGAACTAGAACTGAACTAGAACTGAACTAGAACTGAACTAGAACTGAATTAGAACTGAACTAGAACTGAATTAGAACTGAACTAGAACTGCACTAGAACTGAACTAGAACTGAGCCAATACTGAACTTGTTCAACCAATTTTCTCGCTTTGGTTTATTGTTATGTTTACTAGCAATTATTTAGACATTTTACCAACAAACATAAATTTGTAATTGACCTCACAAACCATTTATACAATTTTAAAGATCTTTTTAGAGTTCTATTCATAAACAACACAAAGGGAAGATAAGTAGCACACAAAACATAACATAAATTGAATATACAATATCAGTTTCTATCATCTTATTTAAGTGACACATTTAAACATTTTTCAATTTTCAGATGCCAGTTGTGATGAAAGTGATACCATCAGTACAACATCATCAACACCAACTACAACAAATATTCCCTACAATATTCTAAAACCAATTTTAAAACAACCACAACAGCAGCAACAAAATGTTCATCAAATACATGTGGTACAACAAAACTCCTCCACAACCATACAACCGAAATCAATACTAAAAGACAATAGTCAGCATCAACAGCAGCAACAGCAATTGCAACAATTGCAGCAGCTACAGCAGCAACAACAACAAATACATCGAACATTACCACAACCACCTAAAAATGCTGGCCTGGGTGCATTTCATACAAAAGAGACAGCATTACAAAGAATCCAACAACAAAGTGGTCTACTACATGGCAGTCGTACAAATCTATCAAATTTATGTGGAGCAAATACTCTAGGACCAATTACAAACGGCAACAACAATAAATCATTATTCATCATCAACGTCACAACCAACATCAGCCACACCATATGGCAACAGCAGCAGTAATACAGGAGTAGTTGGGGGTATGATCGGTGCCAATCGTAGTTGCAGTACCTTCAATATGACCACAATTGGCATGGGTAGCAGTGCAGGAGTTTCTTCTTGTAGCTCTGGTAATAATGTTACTAATGGAACATTTGCCTCTGGCTCTGGATTTATGGAATTACATTCACCCTCTCATGTGGGTGGTGGAGGACTAATGTCAGCCACAGGTTTTAATAAACTAAACGAAACTTTACTCAACACACATGCAAATAGTTTGAGTACCTCGTCAACGAGAAATAATCTACAATCGATAAGAGCACAAAAGTCACCCATCTTAAATAGAAGACGTTCATCGTCGATTGTGGCAAATCTTCTTACAGCTGATTTTACCTACAATCAAACGTCGGCATCTACACCCTCGTCAGCAACGGCAAATTCCATAACAGGGGGCAACAAAAATATGAATGATGTTACCCATGTGGGCACTTTATCTCACAGTAATACACGGTAAGTAGCTGCTATTTTTCATTAGAATATTTCTTTTGTATTTTATCAAAAGTTTAAATTACAATTTTCAATGACTTTGTTTATCCATTTGCCAAGGTCCTTCGTATTGCTACACTTCATTTAAGCCTTACAACGTTAAAGAGGCTTCGTTGTAACAACTATATTTTGTAAACGTGTGAACAACAATTGCATCATTATTGAAGATTATTTTTTTTCCTTTTTCACCAATGTCCTTTGGCACATAAAATGCAATCTTTGTAATGTAATCAGATTGCTTTTGTAGTGTTTTATAAGGAAGAGAGAGTGTTTTTTTTTTTTGTTGATACAAAGATGCTTAACAAAATTAGAAATAGGTGCAAAAGAAAAATATTAATCAAGGTTCCAGGGGGGGGGGGGCTTATATGTAAATAAAAGCTTTACAGAAACCTTTGAACTAATTAAGACTTAAAGAAAGTTGCCTTTATTGAGGTAATTTATAATTTTTGAAATTATGGTTTTGTTTTTAATGTTTTTATTATTTTTTTAACCGTGAATATTAACACAAGTATAAGGCGTATACTTAATATTTAATTAAACATGTATTAAGTATACGTTTATGGAGTAATGAAAGCTTTGTTATTTTACCCTTAACTACTAAATCAAAAATGACATGAACTAGA
The DNA here is from genome assembly GCF_015586225.1 of Lucilia sericata. Taxonomy (NCBI): domain Eukaryota; kingdom Metazoa; phylum Arthropoda; class Insecta; order Diptera; family Calliphoridae; genus Lucilia; species Lucilia sericata. Next base: position 188,039 of record NW_023994818.1, read on the forward strand.
ACAGAACTAGAACAGAACTAGAATAGAACTAGAACAGAACTAGAACAGAACTAGAACTATAACAGAACTAGAACAGAACTAGAACAGAACTAGAACAGAACTAGAACAGAACTAGAACAGAACTAGAACAGAACTAGAACAGAACTAGAACGGAACTAGAACAGAACTAGAACAGAACTAGAACAGAACTAGAACTAGAACAGAACTAGAACAGAACTAGAACAGAACTAGAACAGAACTAGAACAGAACTAGAACAGAACTAGAACAGAACTAGAACAGAACTAGAACAGAACTAGAACAGAACTAGAACAGAACTAGAACAGAACTAGAACAGAACTAGAACAGAACTAGAACAGAACTAGAACAGAACTAGAACAGAACTAGAACAGAACTAGAACAGAACTAGAACAGAACTAGAACAGAACTAGAACAGAACTAGAACAGAACTAGAACAGAACTAGAACAGAACTAGAACAGAACTAGAACAGAACTAGAACAGAACTAGAACAGAACTAGAACAGAACTAGAACAGAACTAGAACAGAACTAGAACAGAACTAGAACAGAACTAGAACAGAACTAGAACAGAACTAGAACATAACTAGGACAGAACTAGGACAGAACTAGAACAGAACTAGAACAGAACTAGAACAGAACTAGAACAGAACTAGAACAGAACTAGAACAGAACTAGAACAGAACTAGAACGGAACTAGAACGGAACTAGAACGGAACTAGAACAGAACTAGAACAGAACTAGAACTAGAACAGAACTAGAACAGAACTAGAACAGAACTAGAACAGAACTAGAACAGAACTAGAACAGAACTAGAACAGAACTAGAACAGAACTAGAACAGAACTAGAACAGAACTAGAACAGAACTAGAACAGAACTAGAAACAGAACTAGAACAGAACTAGAACAGAACTAGAACAGAACTAGAACAGAACTAGAACAGAACTAGAACAGAACTAGAACAGAACTAGAACAGAACTAGAACAGAACTAGGACAGAAACTAGAACAGGACTAGAACAGAACTAGAACAGAACTAGAACAGAACTAGAACAGAAACTAGAACAGAACTAGAACAGAACAGAACTAGAACAGAACTAGAACAGAACTAGAACAGAACTAGAACAGAACTAGAACAGAACTAGAACAGAACTAGAACAGAACTAGAACAGAACTAGAACAGAACTAGAACAGAACTAGAACAGAACTAGAACAGAACTAGAACAGAACTAGAACAGAACTAGAACAGAACTAGAACAGAACTAGAACAGAACTAGAACAGAACTAGAACAGAACTAGAACAGAACTAGAACAGAACTAGAACAGAACTAGAACAGAACTAGAACAGAACTAGAACAGAACTAGAACAGAACTAGAACAGAACTAGAACAGAACTAGAACAGAACTAGAACGAACTAGAACAGAACTAGAACAGAACTAGAACAGAACTAGAACAGAACTAGAACAGAACTAGAACAGAACTAGAACAGAACTAGAACAGAACTAGAACAGAACTAGAACAGAACTAGAACAGAACTAGAACAGAACAGAACAGAACTAGAAAAGACCTAGAACAGAACTATAAATTTCTTGTTGAACAGAGTTTTAAATTGCATTTCACTTTATGTTTTTAAATCCCTAATAACTTTGATTTCAATAAACTAATTTAATTAAACAAACCGTATAAATAAAAATTTTTTTTCTATTTGAAAGTAAATCAATTGTAGCGAAAAAAACAAAACAACAACTGAAATTCACACAGGAAGAAAGAAAACAAAATAAATCAATAAAATAAATTAAAATATTTTTGTTCGCCACCCACACAGATATATTTAAATATTATAGAAACCGTGTTAAACACAAACTCACATACGTATGTATATATTTGCAAATGTGTTTGAAAATGATTTGGAAAAGAAAATTAATTATTAATTTTAAATTTTAAACATTTTTATGACAGCAAGACGCGTCAGTGTCATGAAAAGAGAGCTACAATATTTAATTAAAGTTGAGACTTAAGTATTACTTTCTTAACTCTAGGAAAAAAAATAATTAAACATTTTTTATGGAAAGCAATATCAGACAAAGTAGCATTCATTATACCTGGATGACATTATTAACTGAAAGTTTAATGTTTCTTCCTTTAATTTTAATTTTCTATTATATTTCAACGTTACGCTTAAGAAAAATTAAAACAATTTTTACTCTTGATTAAATTGCAACATTTTAGCTCTTTGTTGCATTTCTTTTAATATTTGTTGTTAAAGTTTTCCTGTAAATTTTTTCATTCTCAAAACATTGTCGTCGTTTTTTATTAATATTATCGATGTGGTTGTTGCTGCAGCTGTTATTGCGGTAATTCATAATTTGCATGTTGCACAACATTGCTTAAGATTATGGTTGTACATTGGTGCCACAAGTACTTACAACATAGTACATAAATGGGCGTAAGTGAGGGAGGCGTTTTACAGAAATCAGTAACATGCAAAAAAGTTTTTATTCCCGTCTATGACTAAAAGAGTGAAAAACACTGTAAAATGTAACGCGTAGTTAAATTCATATAAAAGTAATAATACAAGAAAAGAGTAAAAAACTTTGTTATAAAAGCTTAGGCTGATTATTACGGGTTTTCTGTGCGTTTTTTCTTTTTTGTTGTATAATATTTTACTTTAATATAAATAGCGGAAACGGAAACAACTGCCATGGCTTAACAACCGCATATAAAAGAAATCCTACTTCAGATACGATGTAGTAATGAAACTACTACTAAACGTACCAACAGTACATTAACATCAACTGAACTATTTAGAACAGAAGTACTTAACACTGAACAAGAACTGAACTAGAACTCAACTCGAACTGAACTAGAATTAAACTAGAACTAGTTCAGAACTGAACTAGAACTGAACTAGAACTGAACTAGAACTGAACTGAACTGAACTAGAACTGAACTAGAACTGAACTAGAACTGAACTAGAACTGAACTAGAACTGAACTAGAACTGAACTAGAACTGAAACTAGAAACTGAACTAGAACTGAAATAGAACTGAACTAGAACTAGAACTGAACTAGAACTGAACTAGAACTGAACTAGAACTGAACTAGAACTGAACTAGAACTGAACTAGAACTGAACTAGAACTGAACTAGAACTGAACTAGAACTGAACTAGAACTGAACTAGAACTGAACTAGAACTGAACTAGAACTGAACTAGAACTGAACTAGAACTGAACTAGAACTGAACTAGAACTGAACTAGAACTGAACTAGAACTGAACTAGAACTGAACTAGAACTGAACTAGAACTGAACTAGAACTGAACTAGAACTGAACTAGAACTGAACTAGAACTGAACTAGAACTGAACTAGAACTGAACTAGAACTGAACTAGAACTGAACTAGAATGAACTAGAACTGAACTAGAACTGAACTAGAACTGAACTAGAACTGAACTAGAACTGAACTAGAACTGAACTAGAACTGAACTAGAACTGAACTAGAACTGAACTAGAACTGAACTAGAACTGAACTAGAACTGAACTAGAACTGAACTAGAACTGAACTAGAACTGAACTAGAACTGAACTAGAACTGAACTAGAACTAGAACTGAACTAGAACTGAACTAGAACTGAACTAGAACTGAACTAGAACTGAACTAGAACTGAACTAGAACTGAACCTAGAACTGAACGTGTAGGAGTTTTTTAATAAAAAACTCAATCTGTCGTAATTGTCTGATAACACACTGTAAACTTACTTAAGAGCACGACAACAAAATGTTTTAAAACTAATTCAAGTTTTGTTTTGTAAATTGCAACTAAAAGTTGGAAACAACATTTTCTGGTGCGTGCCATTGTTGCACTTTCTACTTTCTTTAGTTTTTTTCTCTTTCAAATCATCACAAAAGCTAAAAGACTGTAATTATTTTAGTTTAAACTAATTAAAATTAACATTTTTGTTTGCACAATAACATTCAAAGAAACAAATATTTAATTGGAATATGACGGCCTGAATGCGGTAGCGAGGGTGTTAAAAATGAATGATTTTAAAGAAATAATGATTATTTTTAATTAAGTATGTAAATATATATGAAACTATAAAATTTTTAAAATTTTACCATTTCTAATACTACAAATCATTATAAAATGAAATTAAATTTGTTTGGTTTGTATTTAATTTAATTAAATTTTTCCTTTTTCTGTTAATAACAGTGATCGCATTGCTTTAGTAAAATCACCTGTGACACATACGAAACCTTCACGCATGAATTTGATACCAGTTGACACAGGTGGTGTTTTAACATTTCAACAAGCCATGTCAGGTGCTGTTTCACCTCAATACTCGGCAGCCACCTCACCCCTCTATGCACCCAACTCCATGGTTGGTAGTAGCATTAATAGTCACTTGCCCTCATCAGCCTCTGCAGCGGCTGTTGCTGCTGCCAATGCCACAAACTCAACAGAACTTGACATGTTGCTCGAGGATACAACATCAACAGCATCACCCACATCAACAGTGTGTTGTGGTGATGGCAGACCACCGAATGGACCATATGTGGCCGATACACCAACTGGAGATTGTGGTAGTGGCATGAGAACTAGAAATGACCACCAGTTTCCCCATGCAGATGGTGACTTGGATTCACCTACTGCTATGCCCCATGAACGTATAGCGGGTGTTGGTTCGAGTCTTATACATGGAGGCAGTTCAGCAACGATTGCTCAATTGGGCAGCAGGCAAAGGCAACGTATGCGCACCTCGAGCATGCCAGCAGAGAGTAGAAAGGTAAGTTTTGTCGGTTTTGTTTTTACCTTTTGTTGAAGATATAAATTGCTCTGTTTTCAGGTTTTTGTTTTTCTTTTCCATTTTTTTTTTGCTTTTTGTTGTTTTTTTTTTTTTTTGTTCATGTTTGACTAATCCTTGAATACGTAATTTTCTATCCTGTTTGGCTTTCTTTTTTATTTATTTTCTCGTTTCGTTGTTTGTGTAATAAAGACAAACAAGCTACATATAAACAAAATGGATGGGGGACTTAAAAGTTATTAAGTGACCATAAATTGTAATAAAATAGTTTTTAAATATTTTATGATACATGTTATGTTAGCTTTTAAAACATTGAAGAGAAGATTTATTTTGTTCATAAAAGTGTTTAATGATTTCGGAAATATTTATATTGCTTAAAGAAAATGAAGGAATAATATTTTTAAATAATTTTAAGAACAGTTATTCCTACATTTCAGTGGCATTAAAATATTTAAAAATTATGTAAAAGATTTCCTTAGCAGTTTTATATGATTGGAAAATAGAATAGAATAGAAGTAAAAATCAAAATCCCTAAAAGAATGTAAACTGAACTGAAAAAACCTAACTTTGAACAAAGACATTAGATTTTGAGTAAACATATAAAAGTGATGTAGTCGACTGTATCGCAGCTTATATACCCTTCAATACATTTTAAAAACAAGTAAAAAGTATAGTCGGGCATGGCTGACTGTATGTTACCCTACACCAGTTATGATTGTACATATTTAATTTTTATTTATTTCTTATAAAAAATATTGATGTTGATTCCTTAATTCCGATGTCAATATTTGAGGACTTTATGCATGAAAAACTAATTTTTTGAAAATGGCTTCATATGTGAGATGGGTTTAAAAAAGGGTCGATTCTCATAAGATTTGAAGGAGAAATTTACTTTTAAATAAAATTTAACTATTCCGAATTTCGATACTAATGGTCATAAAGCAATTATGGACATTTAAGGCATATTTTAAAGACAGTTTTTAAGAGGGCTAGGGTGAGATAAGATATACTACTATATTTGTCGTAGTTATGAGATAAAAAGTCCAATTTGGGTGGTTCGATTGTATGGGGGATAGGTGAACAAATGGGCCGATTTCAACCATTTGCAATAGGACCAAATAATACGCATGGTCCAATAACACCTATGTTCCAAATTTCATAATAATATCGTTGAAAATTGCTAGTTAGTTAGTTAGTTAGTTAGTTAGTTAGTTAGTTAGTTAGTTAGTTAGTTAGTAGTTAGTTAGGTTAGTAGTTAGTTAGTTAGTTAGTTAGTTAGTTAGTTAGTTAGTTAGTTAGTTAGTAGTTAGTTAGTTAGTTAGTTAGTTAGTTAGTTAGTTAGTTAGTTAGTTAGTTAGTTAGTTAGTTAGTTAGTTAGTTAGTTAGTTAGTTAGTTAGTTAGTTAGTTAGTTAGTTAGTTAGTTAGTTAGTTAGTTAGTTAGTTAGTTAGTTAGTTAGTTAGTTAGTTAGTTAGTTAGTTAGTTAGTAGTTAGTTAGTTAGTTAGTAGTTAGTTAGTTAGTTAGTTAGTTAGTTAGTTAGTTAGTTAGTTAGTTAGTTAGGTAGTTAGTTAGTTAGTTAGTTAGTTAGTTAGTTAGTTAGTTAGTTAGTTAGTAGTTAGTTAGTTAGTTAGTTAGTTAGTTAGTTAGTTAGTTAGTTAGTTAGTTAGTTAGTTAGTTAGTTAGTTAGTTAGTTAGTTAGTTAGTAGTTAGTTAGTTAGTTAGTTAGTTAGTTAGTAGTTAGTTAGTTAGTTAGTTAGTAGTTAGTTAGTTAGTTAGTTAGTTAGTTAGTTAGTTAGTTAGTTAGTTAGTTAGTTAGTTAGTTAGTTAGTTAGTTAGTTAGTTAGTTAGTTAGTTAGTTAGTTAGTTAGTTAGTTAGTTAGTTAGTTAGTTAGTTAGTAGTTAGTAGTTAGTAGTTAGTTAGTTAGTTAGTTAGTTAGTTGTTAGTTAGTTAGTTAGTTAGTTAGTTAGTTAGTTAGTAGTTAGTTAGTTAGTTAGTTAGTTAGTTAGTAGTTAGTTAGTTAGTTAGTAGTTAGTTAGTTAGTTAGTTAGTTAGTTAGTTAGTTAGTAGTTAGTTAGTTAGTAGTTAGTTAGTTAGTTAGTTAGTTAGTTAGTTAGTTAGTTAGTTAGTTAGTTAGTTAGTTAGTTAGTGCTATGGCCAATACCTGAAAAGTTACACTCATTTGAATATGACGATAATGTCCAACTTTGAACCCCCCAAAGTCCGGAAGTTTTTGACCGATAGAGCTGAAAATTAGTATCTGACCTACTATCTAATTGTACTAACCTTAGTGCAAATTTCGTCAAAATCGATTTTTTTGAGTTGGGTCATTTGACATGAAATTTCTCATATGCATAATAGCAGGTCATTCACTACTCAGCATTATTATTTGTTATTTCATAGTTGTGAAAGTTGTGCAATTTTATTCCTGCGTGGTGACTTCAGTAAGAGGTGCAAATATTTATTTCATCAATTTTATTTTCAATTTCCAATTACAATTTTTTTTTATTTTTAATTAAAATTGCGTTTTCCTTCTTCGTAATATGTGTGTTAAAAGTACATATATGTACATTGAATAAAATTGACTTTTCATTTTTCAAATTAATTTAAACTCAATTTAATTTGTGTATTGTATGTAAAACTATAAAAATAATGTACAAAGAGAAAAAGTAAGAGTTCTATATTCGACCATAACGAATCTTATATACCAACCATCAAAATATTGTCATACATACATATGTATATCGATATTAATGTGAAAAGTTTGCTGATTCTTAGGTTTATAAGGATTTGGATTAGTTATGACTTGAACTCATAATATTTAGAAATAGTATTATAAAATTTCTAATAACAAATCATTTGTAGTAGACAGATTTTTATCTATAAAAACCTTTTTCTGTCAAATGTCATCATCAAATTAATTAATCGGTTAATCAATGTATGTCTAACTATATGGTACCCAAACCTCCATTTGCATAAGTAAGTTTTTTCGAAGATATACCTACATATATATGTACATACATATGTATCTGAACTTTAGTGTCAAGTTTCTGAAATAATTTTGTCGGAATACCAGCTGAATGAATGTGATTTTATTACAAGTTCTACATAAACATCAGCTCAAACTACCCGCTATAAAAGGTGTAGATTTTAAAAATACAAATCATTTATATGTACACATACAATGAAGAAATATATTTGCATTTAGCATACTCACCATTTAGTACATGTAGTATGACTGTACGCGGTTCACTGTTGGATGGACTGCATGTGTAATTTCCAGAATCTTGTTTTTGTACTGATGGTATAATTAATGAAGCAGTCTGTAATTGAAATAAAATATATACATACAAAAATAAATAAATATACATACATACAAATGTTACGTCAATATTTATCTTTAAATGAGAGGGTTTACAACATAAATTTTCAATTCTTAGCCATATATAGCACTGGCCAACAAATGTTTAAATCAGGAGCCAAAGTAAACTTCTCTAAAGTACTGAGCAACGTTGAATCCATATCTCGGGAGAAGCAATAACAAAAAATATGGTTTAACATCTTAATATTTCCTATAATTTTTATATTAATAATTAATTTACGTTAATTAAATATTTAATTGAACCAATCAAAATTTCTAATAGAATTTTAAATTTTTTCTATCTACCTAGTTCAAATAGAAATTCCTACTAGTAGTTTATAAAATCACCTTTATTTTCACTTTTAAATATGTTGTCGCATTAAGTTAAATAAAATTATTGATGCTCTACTTTTAGTTGTTATAAAAAAACCTTTTTAAATTCGTTTAAGTAGTTCAACATGACATTCCTTTTATTTTTTTCAACACAAACATTTAGCAATTTCTACTTTCAATAGATTTTTTTCCAAACTTTTTGACATTGTTGATAGAGGGAAAAGTAAACTAAACGAAACCTCAAAACGAAACGTAATTTAATTTAATGACATATGTAAATATTCATGATAAAAATGAGAAAAAAATACTTTATGTACTAAAATTCATAAAAGGTACATTAAACAAAATAGTGAGTTTATAAAATTATATATGATATTTCAACAAGATGTGTTATTTAATAACATAATGCAATACGAAAAATATAAACATATACTGACACCACTACGTAATAAATGGTCAAAAAATATATCCGTGTGTCATAGTCATGCACTTTTTTATGGGCCCCCAAGATTTGGGGTATCGATGTCATTTTTGCAAAAAGTGTTAATTTTCTCATATCTAGCAAACCGTTCATTTTACTTGTCATAAAAATCATATAAAATCGCAAAAAACTTAAAAAAAATCAATTTTTTTACTTTTCTAAATAAGGCGTATACTTAATATTTGTAATATCAATAAATCATTAACACGTATACGTACAGATGTCCTTAATGAAAGAAATTTATTAATTCGAAATATAAAACTTTCCACTTGAAATGAAAGGATCATCAGTTTTTGCAACTTTCTTGATTGAACGACTATTTGAGGATTCTTTTATCTTCTTCTTCTATATATAAAAAAGAGTAGCGTTACTGACTGACTGATTCATCATCGCACAGCCCAAACTGCTGAAACTAGAATCATGAAATTTTGAGAGTAGATGTGTTTTTGGTTATGTAGATCCACTAAGGAGGGATTTTTGGAAATTTGTACATTTAGGGTTAAACAGGTTTTCTTAATTTTCTTACTTAATATTAGTGACACAAGAAATTTAAAAAAAATTTATACAAAAATTTAAATGCACCTCAACTCATAAAATGAGCAGATAGGTGTCTGGTATTTTTTGAAATTCGTAATTTTAAGGGGTGAAAATGTGTAACAAAGGTGATTTTGGTACCCTTTTTGGCACTTTATAACTTTTTTACTAATAAACAAAATAACACTTTTGTAACTATTTTAAATATATCTCCCATAATTAGGAGACACCTGTTTCGTACTTTTTTAAAATTCAACCCCTTTGTGGTTGTAAAAGGGAGAAAACTGTATTTTTGGTACTTTTTTTAGCACATTAAGAAAACTTTTTTCGATTTATTGAAGTATTCCTATTAAATTACGTACTAACTCTGCAATATTTATTGCAACAAAATGTTTGCTATTTCACTGGGGAAAAAAGTACCAAAAAGGGGAAAAACGCTAAATACGGAATATTTTGTAAACTTAATTCTCAAAAAATATATATTTCTAAGCAAAAAGGAGAAAAATTGTACCATTTTTATTAGTACTTTCCACTAAGGTAGAATTTATTCCACTTTTGGTACTTTTTCTTTCTTCAAATGATACTCTTTGTATGTTCTATAATATGAATTCAAAACACATGATTATTAAACATACACGGTCCTCATTGAATAAGATTCTTTAAGAGAGAACTTTTTAGTACTTTTTATCTCATAAATGGTACTTTTAGAATTTTCTAAAATATTCAACCTATAAACATAAATTTTAACATACATACTGAATAATATTCTGTAAGAGGGAATTCTGGTACTTTTCCATTCATCAAATGGTACCTTTTGAATTCTCTATACTGGTTAACCGGAACACATGACACACGGTCCTTATTAAATGATAATTTATTAAGAGATATTTTTGTACTTTTTCGTTTTTCCGATGGTTCTTTTTGATATTTTACGATATTGAACATAGAAATATAAAAATTAAAACGTAGGGACCTTAGTGTATGAGAATTTATTGAAAGGGACTTTTGGTACTTTTTAATTCATCAAATTATATTTTTTGAATTGTATAAAATATTGAACACAGAAACATACAATTTTTGATTAAAGGGGAATCTAAAAGAGCTATTATATAGTACTTTTTTCAAATAGTACTTTCGATATTTTCTATAATGTTGAAGCTAAACGAATGAAACTAAAAATACAAGCTTCTTACTGAATGCGAATTTTTTCACGTGACATTGAACGTAATCAATTTTAATTTTCTATAAAAGTAGACAAAATTTTTTATGTATTTAATTTTGGTTAGTGTAGCGAAGCATCCAGGGCATGCTAGTTAAAATATATGTGGAAAACAATTGAAATGTTCATACATTTTTTCTTCTTTTAACGTGATTACAAATTGGCACAAATGAGACAATTTACACTTATTTTCAAAGTCTTGCCATGTACGTGATTAAACTAACTTGGTTACAAGTTAGTGGATAAAGTTCATGAGACTTGCTCTCCAATGATCAGTACTTATGATGTAACACTACCGGCGAGCACTACAAAGCCATGGCTACGATGTTTTTATGAGCTAAATGGAGGATATATACTAATTGAATGATCTTCAGTTTCAGCAGAATGGTGCATCAAATCACAAAGCTGATGAAATCATCTATATTTTGCCCATTAGTTCAGAAATCGTATAATAAACCATCTTGTTCTACATCAAATCTGGCATTTTATTCCTTCAAATTTTTTCTTGTGGAGTGTCATCAGAGGCCGATGTTGTTAGAATAAACTAGAAACGATTTACATCCTAAGGTCTATTATCGTTTGAACTGTTCGTGAGATAAAATTGGACCGACAGGATAATCTACTGTTGTGATCATAAAATATAACAAACGTTAAAATTTATTTAAATAATTTCGAAAATAAATTCAAAACGTTATGCAAACATATGAAAAATATTATAGCATAAAAATTAACAACAACAATGAAGGAAAAGTATAAAAAAAAATATAATGGAAAAAAATGTAAAATCAATTACCGTAATCTGCTTAACATCAGTAAATGTCATCAATGATGACAACATCATGTAGCCCCTTCCTGCTGCTATTGCTTCAGCTGTTTCAAACGTTGTTGCCGATGGATTTGTTTTATAGTCATCCTCATCATCGTCGTCGACAACAACATTACCGTCATTATCGTCGGTATCATCATCAAAAGATAATGTTGTTGTAGTTACTGGCATTGCTGACGGCAATGTAGTTGTTGTTGCTGTTGCCGCCACCATCGATTCTGTCTCTGATGGTGTTGCTTTTGTTTTTGTTACCATAGTATTATTTGTTGTTGCTGCTGATGTATGAGTTTGTTGTGTTTTTAGTGTAGTTGATATTGATGCGGCTTCAGGTTGTATTAAATTGGGGTAGTTATTGTATGTTGATTCTGACACCAATTCTAAAAGATTACCATCATTTAATGACTGCTGTGGTGTTATTGATGTAAATACATGCATTGCAGAAGTTTCACTTCCGTTTAGCATTGATGAACTAGTCGAGGATAATGTTGATGATGATAACGATAATGATGGCACTGTTGTTGAAGTGGTCGTTGTAGTTGTTGGTGCCGCTGTAGTAGTTGTTGTAGTGGTGGTAGTAGTCGTAGTAGTAGTTGTTGTTGTTGTTGTTGTTTCCGGCGGCAATTCAATGCGTTCAATTTCTGTATGCCATCCTTTACGGTTATGTAAATATATTTGTTTCTGATTATAAAACCAATTAATGAATAATGGCGGCTCTAAAGCTTGACTAATTATGCACAACAGTTTCACTTGACTTCCGGCCTTAACATGCCGTGTGGGTGCACCGATTAATTCCGTTTTCGGTTCTGTTTGTAATAATGAAAATGACAAAAAAGAAAATAAAGGAAATTAAAATAAAATTTGTTAAAGCCATATTGTGGTTAACAACAGATGATAATTTGTGGATAAATAAATTATGTCCTAGATAGTACGTACATAAAAGCTTTACTTTGTATATGTGTACATACATGTATAAAGTAATTATGTAAGTGTTATTTTTTCACATCTTAATTGTTGTTATTTTTTTTAACTTTTCTTTCCCTTAATTTACAATTATAATGTCATATAATATACATATATGTATATATTTAATAAATTTACTTTTACTTACCCACAACATGCAGATAAATAATAGCGCTTGCCTTTGGCTCGGTGGACACTTGGCATTCATATATGCCTGCATCTTTTAATTGCACATATTTTATTTGTAATGACCATCTTTCCGGATTGGTAGTATAAATGGATTGAAATCTCTGATCGGCTATAAATGTTGTTTGATCGACTGTTAATATATGACCATCACGTACACGTAGCCATGAAATGGGTTTTTTAACTAATTGTTTAACCTGTAATCATAATATGGGAAAACAAATAATAATTAACATTGCTTCATACAATACTATACTTATCAATTGGGGCTATAATTTCTTTAAATGTGTGCATATATCAAAGTTCTTTAAGAGATTGTGATAACATTTTAAGAAATATAATTAAAACAAGTAAGAAGCTATAGTCGGGGCCGACATTATAATACCCTACACCTGTTACAAAACTAAAACGTGATTTAGTTTTCATAATAAAGCATTTAAGTTGAATTGTACCTTGCCTCAGATATGCTTAAGTAATTTATTGTTAAATAAAATTGTGTTCATTTAAGTCAAATTTTGAAGGGACCTTTGTATAGGGACTATGGTCAAATGAGACCCTATAATTGTAAAATTCATGAGGGTCATCAAGGCTCGTATAGAACTTGGTTTTGCAGCTTTTTGTCGAGATACGAGTATATTAAACATAATTATGATCTTAAAAGCCCTTTTCGTCGGGTTTAGTTGTATGGGGGCTAGGTGAGATAATGTACCGATCTTAACCATTTTCAATACCACCTCAATACGTACCAAAATTCATTGAACTTTCTTCAAAATTGCGACCTGCAGTTTGATTACAAGTTTTACAAGCCCTATTCGGGCTTAAGAAGATTTTGTGCCAATTTTCATTGAATTATCTTCAAAATATCGAACTGCTGTTTGAGTACAAGTTTTACAAGCCCTATTTGGTGGTTCAGTTGTATGGAGGATAGGGGAAATAATGGACCGATGTTAACCATTTTCAACAGGCTTCGTCTTCGGTACCATAGAAGATCATGTGCCAAATTTCATTGAATTATCCTCAAAATTGCGACTAATAATTTGATTAAAAGTTTTACAAGCCCTATTCAGAGGGACCATTTTCAATTGGCTTCGTCCCTGGTATAATAGAAGATTATGTGACAAATTTCATTGAATTATCATCAAAATTGCGACCAGTAGTCTGATTAAAAGGTTTACAAGCCCTAATCACGGGTTCAGTTGTATGGGGGCTAGGTGAAGTAATGGACCGATGTTAACCATTCCCAATAGACTTCGTCGTGGGACAATAGAAGATCATGTGCCAAATTTCATTGAATTATCTTTAAAATTGCGACCAGTAGTTTGATTAAAAGGTTTACAAGCCCTACTCAGGGAATCAGTTGTATGGGGGCTAGGTGAAGTAATGGCAGACAGACAGATAGACAGACTGACAGACAGACAGGCAGACAGACAGACAGACAGACAGACAGACAGACAGACAGACAGACAGACAGACAGACAGACAGACAGACAGACAGACAGACAGACAGACAGACAGACAGACAGACGGACAGACGGACAGACGGACGGACGGACGGACATAGCTAAATTGACTCAGAAAATTATTTTAAGCCGATTGGTATCGTTAAGGCTATAGGACCAATATTATTGTGCGTTAAAAACATCAGCATAAACCCAATATACCCTCCCCACTAAAGTGGTGTAGGGTATAATTACTATCGGATATGTTGATGTTGTATTTAAAACATGATTTTTTAAAGTTCTACATCCATATAACCATATATATAGAATAACAAATAGTAAATATGCAAATCATATTATAACTTAAGTTTAAAACATATAATTAAATTTCTCTTGAATGTAAAATTATATTTAAGCCAAAATCTATGCTTTTTATTTCAATAGATTTAACGCTTTAGTGTAGCAACAATATCAAGTTAATGTCAATTAGTTGTTTAGGAAGTGACTCTTTCTCTATTGGACGTTTTAGAAACGACAACAATTTATGTTTTTACTACCATTATTGTTATTATTTAACTAGCAGTTTCCTTCGTCCATGCTACTTTTGCCTTTTTATCTTCAGCAGAAAAAAGTTTTTTTTTTTTTTTTTTTGGGTTTAAAAACATTGCATCACATTGACCTAAATACTTATTCCAAAAAAACTAGGAGGAAAGAAGTACATGAATTTCCATTACAGCAAGAGAAAGTAGACGGCAATATGCAAAATTATGGTTGCATGATAAAATAAGGAAAAAAATTATTTATACAAAAAAGAAAAAACAATAACAAATAATAGCATCATCATCTTTCTTCGTTGCTAAAAGGATGTGATGGAGAAAAGTTTGTTGTTATATTTGTTGTTTTGGGTAAAATGCATTTTTATGGCAGATTTATTTATTAAAGTTTCATTTCCTTTTATCAAAACTCTTACCCTTTTCCTCACTGCTACTTGCTTGTATATTCTTTGAGCAATGTTGTTTTTGGGTAAAAATGTATGTGGTTTTTTGCTTAAAGGAAAAAAAAACTCTGTGGTATGTGTGGTATAACATATAAATAGAGAAATACATACTTAAAAATATTTTCTAAAATATTAAGAAAAGGAATTTAGATTAATAATATTGCCACGAATTCCTAGTTGCTAGCTTTTAATTTTGTTTGTATTTTTATTCTAAATTCTAAGTTGAAGAATTCCTGTTCAAAATAAAAAACCAATCAATGTCTATGTTTATGTTATACTTCCTTCCTAGACACAAAAAAGTAGACAAACGTTTCAATTGCTTTTCATTTGGTTTATAAACATTTTTAAATATCTAAAGTTAATACTTTAAATAATTTTCAATATCAAATGTTAATAAAAATGTGTCACAGAATATGTTATACCCTATATATATGAAACATATTGGGTCCAAAAGTGATACTTCCAGATCCATTCTGACGATGTACTCGGGATCAACTTAACTTTTAAAAGTACAGATCTCATTTTCAGAGGTTATTTTATAAAATTTGCTACAAAGATTTCTTTTGGAACAAGCACAGAAATACATAAGTCCATAGTTCTCATAGAAATATATCTGGATATTCTAAATAAAATGAATTTGGAACAAAAATTTGTGTGTGAATTGTTTTGTATTTAAAAAGGGCTGCCATTTTCATGTTCCTGTTTCGAAAATCACTTTAATTTGTAAAAGTCAATAATAAATCAAAATAAAATGCAACTTAAGTTAGCGTAGTAGAGAATTTTACTTCTATATAAAATCTACTTGTAAAAGTTTTTTAAACTTAATATAAATCGATTATAAACATCCATAAAAGAGTAAAAATATGTATATTAATGTAAGGTATCACAACCATGTGGTAAATTTATTTTACATACTTCTGTTTTCTTTTCTAGAAATCACTTCCAAAATTGATGTATGTATATGTGCCAATATAAAAAGCATTTACAAAGAAATACTTCCAAAGGAATTTAAATTAATATTATTATTAAGAATTTTTATTGATTTTTCTGTAAGAGTTTTTTTTTTTTTGAATCATTGATTTAGTATATGGAATTAATGAACTAATACAAATAGAATTTGAATTTTGAGTTTTTTAGTATTGGTATAAATATGTTTATATATTTTATGATTATCGATATACAAGCATAATTTTAAATAACAGATAAAAAGGATACCAACTGAAAGCAAAAAATAGAGAAATTGACAGGATAAAATACGAAATAAAACTGAAATAGATAGCTTTCTACTTTAAGTACATATATAAGTATTTATTTTTATGTAAATTGTATTACTGTGCATTTGCTTTTAAAGCTCACATTATATACTTCCCTGCAAACCCAATTTATATTAGTTCATTAGCAAATAAGTACTTGAGTGATTTTTTCTTTTTTTTTTTTAAATCAGTTGCCAAATTTTTGTTAAATAATATTTTTACTGGAGATAATAAAATATGAATGAAGCTTGCTTTAAAACTACATAAGAGGACAACTCAAATTATGTTCAATGGGTGTGCTTTGTACCCTACATTCATTCATTATACATATGAAGCTAAATTTCTAATTATTGATACATTCCATTTGCAACACAAGATGTTGCAACACGTTGTGCTTTACGTGAACATCTGCGTGTCGGTCTTATTACACGGTGGTCTTTTTCACCCACAGGGTGAGCTTTTGTGAAAAATCACCAACGCCCCTTTGTATAACTTATACGCAGGTGGCAATTTTTGTACATAGTTTGCCGGTCCATGTTCATGCACTTTACTCAAGTACTCGAACTATCTAATCTCATCTGATCATTGCTGCCCCCTTGCTTAACTCCGAGATGCAAAAACAGCATTTCCGATTACAACCACGCAGATGGAATGGCCTCTGTTGAGTCGGCAACAGCACCTAGAGACATATTCGATAGACCGAAACTGGAATCCATAAAATAAACCGAGGACTTTGTTCTTATTCACACAGAAAACTCATTGTGGTAAATCTGGTATGAATAGAGTGTTTCCTGAACATACCTGGACAAGGAAGGAAAATTCAATGGTATCCCTTGTATAAGATAAATTTCATCCATCATCATTCTGTCAGCATACTTGTCATTCATTCGACACACCTATAGAGAACAACATCCGACATACTCACTCTGGGTATATGGGTGGGTATGATCTGTATACCCTTACATTCATCCTGTATCATATACACTAAACACCTACTCATTTCCAACGCTTAGTCCCACAGTCAATCCTCTGTGGGGTATTTGTTGACTTCGGCAATAGCATCGAACTTATCCAGAATTCAGGCTTGGGGGGTAATGACTACATTTTCAATTACAATTACATTTGAAGTAATTGTAATTGAAGCTTTACTAATTACAATTACTTTTAATTGTAATTGAAGTTTCGCCGATTACAATTATTTGTAATTGTAATTGATGTTTTGATAATTACAATTACGTGTAATGGTAATTGAAGTTTTGCCAATTAAAATTACTTGTAATTATAATTAAAGAATTTCCAATTACAACTAATTGTAATTGTGAATTTTGTCCCTTATAATTACATGTAATTTGTAATTAGTAATACCTCAATTACAATAACAAGTAATTTTAATTGGAAAATTCCAATTACACTTACAAGTAATTGTAATTAGCAAAACTTCAATTACAATTACAAGTAATTGTAATTGGTTATTGCTCAATTACACATTACAAGTAATTGTAATTGACCGTGTAATGAATTAATTTGTGTAATCATTACCCCCCATGCCTGGCAGAATTATAGGTTTCACCGTGCATCAGTCATTTAACCGACATTCTCTTCTAGCGAAATTAGGTTTAAACCACAGCCACCACGTGCACACCGAAGCGACCTTTCCAATAACCGGACAAGATAAATTCCGAAACTCTGCCCTGAGGGCTACCGGTTATGTGGTTCTCTTGTTCGACCCCATGTCAAATCATACCAAGGAAAGGCCGAGGATACATTTGATCATCACCAGTTTATAGTCCCGACAGTACCTTTCTTCCCCAGGATTGCAAATACACCAAGATGGGGTCTTTCATAGAGGTAACATACACTTCGAGGGAAAACCATTTGCAACAAAGTAAAATATTGGTAGTGGTTTCATATGGGCGTTAATAACATTTTTTTGTTAAACTAAAAACATGTTTCAATTGAATCTACGATTAGCCCTAAACGATGTAACATTAAATGCTGAAATTTTGTACAAATCTCTATTTTTTATAATCTATTGCCATTGTACATTGAAAATTCTCTCAAAATCTCTATTTAAGAGAACAAAATTTAAGTCAAAATTTTGAGATAATTTATTTAATAAATTTATAAAAATTAAAAATTGTTAATTAACAAAAAAATAAAATATTGAATTAAAATGTAACAAATATTAAGTATACGTAACTTAAATAGTAATATTTTATGACCCTTAACAATTAAATACGTATACAGTACGTATGAGTAGTATTGAAATAAAATGTGACTGATATTAAGTATACGTATTGAGTACTTAAAAACAATTGTAATTTAAAGTTGCAAAAACACGCTTATTTTAAATAACAAATATGAGTAATGTTTATTGTACACAGTATCGTTAAAAATGCGAACAAATCAAACAATCATAATTGAACTGTTTCTTTTTTCACATGAACAAAAGATCTTAAATAAATGCTTGACTATTGATGTTCGAATTATGAATATGAATAAATACTTTAGCAAATGAACAAGAAATGGTTAACAACATCAACAAATGAAAAAAATGTATTAATCTAAGTGGATCTTTCCCATTTCAAAACGAAATTGTCGAACTTAAGACAATACTAATCGCCAAAAGATTTCGTTTGAGATTTTCTAAAGCCATAAACCACAGCTATCACAAAAGATAACATAATCCTTGTCATTGGTCATTCGGCCTGATTATGCTCCAGAATCAAATGATTCCATAAGCTTTCCAAATAAATACAAAAATTCGATGATTTGTTACATAAATATAAGTTCTAATATTGAACTTTGAAATATAAAATTAAATTGGAAATATGGAGCAGGGGAGTTTTCAGCACTTGTACTTTATATATTACATATTAAATACTTTTTACTCACAAGAATACCCAGATGCATATTGGGTCTCTTTCATAAATAACAGAGTTATAAATCTGTTATAAATACTAATATCTATGTTAGTTTTAAATAGCTAAGAATTTCAGTTTAAGTTTTTCATCTCACTCCAATAATAAGAATTTAGCTTCAATAAGTAATTATATTTTAAATTTCCAAAACAACTGCTTTCCTATAAACATTTGTTTGTATAACTTTGAACATACATATTTCTTAAATACGGTAGCAAATCTTCTCATAAATAAATATTACTTTGTAGTACTTTACAACTTAAACTTTAACACATTTACTATACTTTGGAGTTTTAGCCAAAAATATTTTTTTGGATATTGGCCAATTGTGTAAAGTCCCAAACCATATTAAATAACCAAAGAGGCTTTACTTTTCATTTCCTAGAATTTAAATTGGAATTTTTTGATAAATTTTTAAATATTTCTTTATGAGTCTAAAAAAAATTGTGTACGTGACTTTATTAAAAATAAATATAAACATGAAAAAATATATAGTTTAACATGGACATGTTAAAAACTTTTAAATTCATATTATTAAATATATATTTACTTATATATATATTTTTTTTGCAAACTGTTTAAACATGGCATTATTTGTGTAATAAAAAAATAAATCTGTTTATTGTTTTCTATAGAAATGTGGCAGAAATATAGTCCAAGAGAAAAACTGATGGTTGTACTTAATACCTTCAGGTGATTGATATTAAATACATGATATAATGTATAAAAATACAGCAAAAATATTTAGTTTTTAACATTATTCATTGCCCACAATTAACGTTATCGGAGGGCAGAATTGCGGCATAGAGAAGATATCAATTCATATTTATTTACGTTATTTTAAGTTTATTTTCATTTTATATAATTCTTATATCTGAAAATGTATAAAGTAGATTTTTAAACCCTCCTCAGTGTATAAGTTTGTTATTCCGATTGTAACACCAGAAATATTTATCTGATATATTCTGGGTTCTTATAAGATTCTACACCGACCAACGTTTTGGAAACAGTCCTCAATACTACACGGTATTTGTAGCCGAACAGCACTTGTCACAAAATGTCGAAGTACTTTACATGAACACCTGCATTGAAGGCCTAATTTCACGGTGGCCTTTTTCATCCACAGTGTTTTTTGACCCCTCACTACCGACCCCATGCGAATCTAACACACCGGTGGCAATATATGTACTTAGTTCTGCCGGTCCATGTACAATCACTTTTCTCAAGTACTCGAACTATCTAATCTCTGATCATTGCTGCCCCGTTGCGTAACTTCCAAGATGAAAAAACATCAATTCCGTCATCTAGAGACGTAATCGGTTGACTTGTTCTTACTAACAGAAAACACACTGTGGTAAATATGGTATGAACAGAGTAAATCCTGAATATACCCGGACAAGGAAGGAAAATTCAATGGTATCACTTATATAAGACACCTTACACTCTTCCCATTCATCCTACACACTCATTGAGAAAAACATTCGACATATTCAATCTAGGTACACGGGTCCTATACACTTGACACAAACTCATTTCCACAGTCACACCTCTGTGGGGTAAATGAATGTCGAAGTGCTTTACGTGAGTACCTGCCGTGTTGGCCTATCACACGGCGGTCTTTTTTATCCACTGGGTAGCCTTGAGAACGGTCTACCATCGCCCCTTCAATCTTCAATGAAGAAATCAGGTGGCAATTTTTGTACATGGCTAAGCCGGTCCATGTACAAGCACTTTGCCGAAGTACTTTAGCTATCCAATCTCTGACCCTTGCTGCCCCGTTGCTTATCTTTCGAGATGTAAAACATCACTTTTAGGTAAACGGGTGGGTGAGGCCCGCATACCCTACATTCATCCCGTACCATATACAAATAACACCAACTCATTTTCAATCCACTACGTGGATCCCGAAGAAACCTCAGCCAACTGACCAGCCAGGACATAGTCCTGCCGGCAATTGGCCACCCGTAGTACCAGATTATGTGGTTCTCTGGTTACACCCCATGTCAAATCATACCAACGACTAGCCGAAGAGTGAAGTGACATCACCAGTTTATAGTCCCGGCAGAATAGAGGTACTGGTAGCACCTCTTTACCCCGGGATTGCAATACACCATGTTGGGACATTTCATCATGTGAGGAGACCTCAGCCAACTGACCAGCCAGGACATAGTCCTGCCGGCAACTGGCCACCCGTAGTACCAGATTATGTGGTTCTCTGGTTACACCCCATGTCAAATCATACCAATGACTAGCCGAAGAGTGAAGTGACATCACCAGTTTATAGTCCCGGCAGAATAGAGGTACTGGTAGCACCTCTTTACTCCGGGATTACAATATACCATGTTGGGACATTTCATCATGGAAACATGCCCCGGAGGGACCTCTGTGGGGTGTCTGGGGTCTTAGCAACAGCACCGAACTTATTGGTTTTTTAACCAACATTCACTTCCCGCGAACCTCTAATGGACCTCTCCAATAACCTGGACAAGATAAAGTCTGAAAGTCTGCCCTGTGAACTACTGGATCCCGTGGTAACAAATAATCTGGTTCTCTGGTTCGACTCCATGTCAAATCATTCCGAGAAAAGGCCAAGGATATACTTGATACTACCAGTTTATAGTACTTGCAGACTAAAGGTATTGGTAGCACCTCTTTTCCCCGGGATTGCAATAACACAAAGATGGCGAAAATCATCAAGGTGGGGCATGTTACCTTGAGAGCTCTTGTCACAAGGCGAATTAACCAAAATTGGATAAAATGTACGCCATCAGAATATAGTGGACATATTGAATGGTTATACATAAACAATCGAGTGGCAGATAAAGAAGCTCTCGAAAATTGATAGAGATTGATCTTAGATAAATTGTCGAATGGAACAGTGGAGCTACACCAACGACTCTCAGCTGGGAAACATAACGGACATGGCTATTAAAAAAGTCCCAATTTTACACATTCCATCTATTTCCGGCACGGCTTTCGGTTATCCGATTTAACTAAAATTTTACACAAGTAAGTTTTAGACACTAACAAACCAAATAAGATCTGAACAAAATCGATATTTTTGGGACACTTCTAGTGTAAACATATGTAACACAAACTAACTATTTAGTCCTGTAGTAAAAATCATACTTACATTACAAGGTAAATAAGCATGTGTTCCAGCTTGGCTAGTTATTGTTTGATAGTCATCAATAGTAGGAGGTGGTTTTAATGTTGTCGTTGGAATTTTGCGACGTCGTGTAGTTGTTCTTAATGTGGATTTTGACGTTGATGTTGTTACTGTTGTTGTAGAGATTTCTTTTGTTGTTGATATGGTTGCTGCTGATGTGACAGAGTGTGTTGCTGATACATTAAATGGTAGTGCTGATGATGATGATGTTTTATTTAATGCTATTGTTGTAGTTGTTGGTGTTATTTTCATTGTTGTTTGTGATATTTGTTTCATTGCTAGAGTTTCATGTGCTAAAGAATTATTGCCTTTGAAATTATGTTGTATTTTCAATAGATTTTCCTTCTCCTCATCATCAGTAGTATGCAATACATGGCTATTGGTAGAATTTTTCATAAAACTATTGTCAACAGCAGCTGCTTTTGTTGTTGATATTATGCCTGCCAAAGACATTAATGTATCTCGTTTTAAACTACTACTACTACTACTGCCACCACCAAAGCTACTACGACTAATACTACTACCACTGCCAGGGTACATATTTAGATTGCTGTTCAATGTTTTCATGTTAGGAGCGGACGCCTTTAAAGCAGCACTTTGGTATGGTAAATAGGATAATGCACTATTGTTGTCATACATGTGGTTTTGTTTTGTTGCTAATGTTGATGGTTTTCCAGTCGTTGTAGTCGTTGTTGTTATTGCTAATATTGCTGTTGCTTGATTACTCTTGTTAAAACTATTAATTGTTATAGTTGCTGTATTTAGAGTATTTGTTTTCTGACCAATATCATCATAATTATTTCGATGTAGCATACTGTCCCTATTGTCCTCATAAATATCAGGGTCATCGATGTAAAGTTCACTTATGCTGCTAATATTTGTTATTGTTGGTTGGCCTAATGCATTTTGATCCTTGTAAAATTTTTCAAAAGGATTCATGACCAACGAATTCTGAATATTTTTCTTTGTTATATTCCCAGCTTGTTGCAATTTCAAAGCATTTTCTTGTAGGGCCCCAGTCTTGTCATCATTTCTTAGTGTATTTATGCTGTCGTGTTGTATGGTTGGTAAAACATAATCATTTTTGTTTTTTGGAAAATCTGTTGCTGATATTGCAAATAATTTAGTTTGTTGCTCTTGTTTTCGTTGTTCATCTATTAGTGTTGCAGTCGGTGATGTTGCTGTTGTTGTCATATTGCTCTTTAATATTTCATGATTGCTGCCTGTTGTTACCTTCAGGTTTCTTTTCGTCTTTTTTGGTCGTTTATATTGGTTGCTTTCTTTTTGTTGTTGTTGGCTTGTGTCTTTTTTTGTTTTCTGTTCAGATGACAACAATTTTATCGATTTAGTTGTTGTTGTCTGTATTGTAGCTGCTGTCGTTGTTGTTTTTGTTAATGATGATAGCAATATTGCTTTAGCTGGTGTTTCTGTTGTTGCTGTTAATGCTAATGCTGTCGAAAAGACTGATGTTGCTGTTGATGACATTTTGTTTATGGTTTCCATAGAGTTTATATCTTTTAAATCCAGTTGTAGATTTTTTATTAAAGTCTTTGTATTATTTTTTTCGAAACTTTCCAAAATTGCACCTAGATAAAAGAAAAGGATATATAGTAGAAAAATAATGAATTTCTTGTGAATACTTTTTAGGTTAATGTAACGGTTTTGTGTATCTAAAATGTTTAAAAATTTGTTAAAGGAAAAAGGGATTAAATAAATTTTTGTTAATATGTAATACAAATGAAACATTACTGGTTGTTGAACATTAACAGCTAAAATAATGGACCGATTTCAATAGCGTTCGTCCTTGGGTAAAAAGAAGTGTATGTGCCAAATTTCATCAAATTATCTTGAAATTCATACAATGGGTAGACAAAAGACGGTACCCACGCGCCTCTGAATCCTTCTATGAAGAACTCATGTGGCAATTTTTGTACATGGCTGAGCCGGTCCATGTACAAGCGCTTTGCTGAAGAACTCGAGCTATCTAATCTCTTGCCATAGTAGCCCCGTTGTGGAATGACAGGCAGCATGGGATCAACCCCAATGCAAATCCCGACAAGGAAAAAGCAATCACCGGTCTAAAGTAAATAGAAGGGGCGACAAACCCCAACATCAGGTGAAATCAATCTTCCGATAAACCGGAAGGTGACCACGCTTATGATGTCATGAAAGATTGCATTCTTTAAAATGCAATCCCCATCATCTAATGACCCATTCCAGTGCATTCCTCAACCATATGTCGCGTAGCATGAAACAATATTAATCCTGTTGAGATGGCAACAGCACCGAAAACTTCCCTGAAGTAAAAGGTCTACTAAATCAGTACTAGTCTCCTGTCGGGCAGAGGAGTCTTTCTCGATCGTTCACCAACTAACATCATTTCCATTCTCAGATCATAAAGAACGATATATGTAATGACAGGAAACTCCCAAGTGTTAACCTGTAAATTCCCCAACTTATACTGGCGCCCTACTACGCGAAGAGTAGGATTACTCAACGGGTTTAGGAATCCAACATAAGTTGCTTTGTCACATAACCCAATGACATCTTTTGAGATGGCAACAGCACCGGAGAGAGAATCCAGATATATTTGTCATTTGGATATATCAGTCCTTAAGCCAACATTCTCTCCCCACGAATTTGGGTGTAAACCACAGCCACTACGTGGATCCCGAAGGAACCTCAACCAATTGACCAGTCAGGACTAGGTCCTGTGGGCAACCGGCCACCTGTAG